>NC_064626.1:957458655-957761685 GCF_023864275.1 Schistocerca cancellata
TATAATGATGCGTTTACGAAAGTTTACAACTTTCCAAATTTATTCCATAACGCAACACCATTTTAGGGTGTTTCTGCATGACACTGTTATGCTGCAAAAATTAGACTTCCGAAAGATTTTACTTTACAGTAACCTAGATTGAAAACAGAGTATGTACCTAAGTAAAAATATAAAGTGATTTTACGTTTTTTCCATAAAACATAATTTAATTCCATCTTTTTTCCGTATTATTCGTAATTAATGCAACGTGGTCATGATTATTTTCCAAATTTAATTAATGTAATTGTAAACAAACTTCATTGTTCATCAAACTATGGATCGTCATTATATTTAAAAAACACACTTAACTTCTTCAGAAACAATTATTTTTGATATATAAGCTGAATACATGCAAATATTATGACGTGGCGTATTGCTAAATTTATTTTCGCAACTACATAGATACAATTTGTTTTTATTACCCCTCTGAGAATTTTGCAGTTACAAAAAATATAATTTCACTTAAATTTGACGCTGTTCCTAAACGCAATCTGGAAGCAATACTTCTTTATATACGTCGAAATAAATATAGCTGCCAGTCTCAGTGATTCTGCGTTTAGTCTGCGATCCGGCTGCACTCTGTTGCAATACTGTGATCTATAAGAACTTGTACTGCGCATATAGAATGTCTTTTGTTTGGAAAAGGTGTTGCACATCTTTCTCTTATTTGCGTAAAACTTTATGTTACGTTTTTGTGCGCCAAGCTCCTTGTAAACAAACGCGTGATGAGAAATCGTCGAAATAAAAATGTTGAAGTTAAAATTCTACTGAGGTGTTTCGGCCCCGTACAGCTAAAAACCCTGATAAATCTTATTATAATCAGGAATGTTATTTTTAGTCATCCCCTGAACGTTGACGCCGAATGAAAATAAGTATTCGTGAAACATCTTCTCCTCAAACTTTAAATAGTAAATGCAGTACTCGTGATACAAGATGTGTATGCATGAAATATTCGTAGTTTGTCGACGAGTTGGTTTTTTATAAAAGCCTAACAAACTAGTTAAGTATGCAAAAGGGGAAGATGAAGTGAAATGGAACTTCGGTTGAGAAGGCTGCGAAAAAGCCGTTGCGTCCTCTCCTGAGGCTAGCTAGCGGAGCTGATATCCGATCTGGTCCTACACAAGTTCTTTCGGGGACAGATCTGTGAAACTTTCTGGCTCCAGGAGTATCTCAATTCCGCGAAGACGGTTCCTAGAGAGACGTGGCATGTGGGGACCAGCGTTGTCGTGTTGAAAAATGGCGCCACGATAATGTCGCCTGAGAGGAAACACTTGAGGACGCTGGATGCCGGTGACGTATAAGTGTGCCGTCAGAGTTCCCTCTGTCGTGACCAGCCATGGCCTGAACTCATGGCCGATGGCTAACCAATGTTGCCAGGAGTAACACGGCTGTGCCTCTCTAAAAGTTTGAGGAATGGGACATCTCCACAGATCGCCGCCATACTCGCCGACAAAGGACATCCGGTTTAGTGCAAAGCGCGGTTGATAGACGTACACAGTGCGACACTACTGAACAAGAGCCCATTCTTCCTGGTCACTGCAGTACTCTAGACGTAGTAGATCTCGCTGTGGAGTTAACAGCAGCCCATGCTTGGGACGGTAATTCGCTATCCACCTGCTGCTGCTCTCCGACCAATAGGGGAGAATCACAGACTGTTACAGAGTTCATGAAGCTAAACATCTGTTCCAATCATCAATCAGTGAACCAAAGAAAAGCTTTGTTTCGTTCATTTCTGAGAACGAGAAGTCTCTACTATTACTCAGACTAGCTTGGAACTATGCTGGTACTGCATACATCACACGTTCGACTCAGATAGTAATAACCGACTCTCAGCACAGCATGAAGGAAAGTAACAAAATCTTCTCAGGCTGCACCTATGGGGCCAATGACCTGGCTGTTTGGTCCCCTCCCCGAAGCCAAGCAATCAACCAACGAAGCCTCCGTCTGGGCACAAATCTCTCTTATTTTATGTTGATTGTCTTTTCGTGAGATATACGGAGGAGGAAGCAGTATACCTTTTGGGAACGCACCCTTTCGGAACTTCAGCAGTTGATGCAGAAAGCCGCTTTTGCAGCGTCTGCTGCTAGAGTTGGGTGAGCATCTCCGTGATGCTTTCGCGCTTACTAAATGAATCTGTGGCGAAATGTGCTGCTGTTCTGTGAATTTTATCTATTTCCACTACCAGCACTGCCTGACACGGATCCAAGACTGACAAGGATTGTGGAAAATATTGGTCAAACGAGCGTTGTGTAAGCCTCTTCCTTTGTTGATGGATTAATTTTCTTTTCTTTCAGTGAGTCTGTCTGTCATCTGCCTTAAAAATGGCTGGCTCTGAGCACTATGGGACTTAACTTCTGTGGTCATCAGTCCCCTAAAACTTAGAACTACTTAAACCTAACTAACCTAAGGACATCATACACATCCATGCCCGAGGCAGGATTCGAACCTGCGACCGCAGCGGTCGCGCGGTTCCAGACTGAACCGCCTAGAACAGCTCGGCCACTCCGGCCGGCCATCTGCCTTATCCGCGATTAGCTTTGTGGTAGTTCCACTTCAGATCTCTCCTTGAACGTACTCCTAGATGTTTTATGGAATTACTTGTTTCCTGTGTTGGTTCTATAATAGTGTATCATGTAATAAAGAGTATTTCTGTCAACGTACTCGCAGCAAGTTACATTTGTGTACGTTGAGAGTCAATTGCCACTCCTCTACATATCTTCCTGCATTTCGCTACAGTTTTCTGGTATTGTGATTACACTGTTTACAGCGACATCATCCGGACTTCCATCATTACCTACTACTTCATTTACATATATTCTGAGAAATAATGATACTATAACACTCCCTTGGGGCACATCCGAATTTACGTAATATGTTCTTAGAATGAGATTTTCACTCTGCAGCGGAGTGTGCGCTGATATGAAACTTCCTGGCATATTAAAACTGTGTGCCGGACCGAGACTCGAACTCGGGACCTTTGCCTTTCGCGGGCAAGTGCTCTACCGCAATATCCTTTCTTTCAGGAGTGCTAGTTCTGCAAGGTTCGCAGTAGAGCTTCTGTAAAGTCTGGAAGGTAGGAGACGAGATACTGGCAGAAGTAAAGCTGTGAGGACGGGGCGTGAGTCGTGCTTGGGTAGCTCAGCTGGTAGAGCACTTTCCCGCGAAAGGCAAAGGTCCCGAGTTCGAGTCTCGGTCCGGCACACAGTATTAATCTGCCAGGAAGTTTCAAAATATGTTCTGTTTGCTAGAAACTCGTCAATCCAGTAACACACCTGGTCTGGTATTCCGTACGCTCGTGTTTTATTAGGCGGCTGTGCGAAACTGTGTCGAAGGCCTTCCGCAAGTCAAGGAACGCGGCGTCTACCTTGGCGCATGTATGTACTATCCCTCAATTTCTTAGGACAGACACTGTTCGGACTTGTTCGAAAGAGCAGACACGACGTGAAAGCCGCAGTTGTGATTCGTACTACGTAAATTAGACGCGGAGGGGAGAGAAAGGAAAGTGAAGGAACTAATGATACCAGCTGCATCGGGGCTTTGTATGAAATCAGCGGCGATGAGTGAAAATGTGTACTGGACAGGAGCCGACACATTCCCAACTAGAGCCACCAATCCGCAGTTCCCGTCTTTGCCCTTCGTGCTTACTAATTTTTAGATTTCGCTGGAGATATAACGTAAATGTGCATCCGCACTAAAGGTTGAAGATTCACTGTCCATCGAGGCAAATCGATTATATGAATGCGTGGCGTATGATCTGTCGTACATGTCCGAAACTTGAGTCGGCTGAGGTGTTGGCCGAGAAACTCCGCACATTTGGGATAAACACTGCAACTGCCTAGTAAGCAGATCTGGGGTTCGGGTCCCGCCCTGGCACACGTTTTCTCTCGTAGGTGCTGTGGTCATATAAAGTCCTGATGCAGGTGACAAACCATTAGTTCCTTCCTTTCCCTTTCGTTTGCTTTCTCCACCCTCCACCTTCACTTTACATAATTGCTTGATTTATTGTTTATTTGGTTTGTGAAGACCATCCTTCAAAGTCCACGCAGTGATCAGTCATTAAATGGAATCTCATTTCAATCTATGTGCAGTCAACTTTATTTAAATTCCCCTTTGCTTTGCAAAACGGTTCAGTATCACTCTCTATCGCATATCTCCCTTTTTTCAGATATGTTATGGAATTATGATTTCTAGGTAACAAAATATTTCCACATTTTGTGATGTCCCATCTCAAATTTAGGTCGTCTCCAAACCCTTCTCTTTTCAGGTCTACGCCGTTTTTGAGCTAGTTATCCTTAATCCACTGTCATTTATAAAAAAGAATTGTACTACATTTAGTATTTCTTATACGTTATATTTGTGTGTAAGGACTTTTAGCTTGTGAGTCATATCATTGATATGTGTTGTCTTCTATGAAATTCTTCTTTGAGTTATTTCGTCATTTTTTGACAATGAAGCTAAACCGCAGTGCCTAACAGACGTTGCTTTCCTAATGCTACACTCACTTTTTACTTGTTCATCAGTCTTCTGACTATTTAGATGTGGCCCGCCACGAATTCCTCTCCTGTACTAACCTCGTCATCTCAGAGTAGCACTTTCAACCTCAATTATTTGCTGGCTGTATTCCAATCTTTGTCCTCCTCTACAATTTTTGCCCTCTACAGCTCCCTCTAATACCATGGAAGTCATTCCCTCATGTCTTAATAGATGTCCTATCAGTCTGTCCCTTCCTCTTATCAGTGTTTTCCACATATTCCTTTCCTATTGGATCCTGCGCAGGACCTCCTAATTTTTTACCTTACCAGTCCACCTAATTTTCAACATTCGTCTGTTGGACCACATCTCAAATGCTTCGATTCTCTTCTGTTCCTGTTTCCCACAGTCCATGTTTCACTACCATATAATGCTGTACTCCAGACGTACATTCTCAGAAATTTCCTGAAATTAAGGCCGATATTTGATATTAGTGGACTTCTCTTGGACGGGAATGCCCTTTTTGCCATTGCTAGTCTGCTTTTGATGTCTTCCTTGCTCTGTCCGCCACTGATTGGTTTACTGCCTAGGTAGCAGAATTCCTTAACTTCATCTACTTCGCGACAATCAATCCTGATGTTAAGTTTCTCGCTGTTCTCATTTGGGCTACGGTACTTCTCATTACCTTCGTCTTTCTTCAATTTACTGTCAGTTCATACTATGTACTCATTAGACTGCTCATTCCGTTCAGCAAATCATGTAATTCCTCTTCACTTTCACCAGGATAGTATAGCGAATCGTATCATTGATACCCTTGCACCTTGTAATTAATTCCACTCCTGAACCTTTCTCTTATTTCCATCATTGCTCCCTCAATGTACAGATTGAACAGTATGGGCGAAAGGCTACATTCTTGTCTTACACCCTTTTTAATACGAGCAATTTGTTCTTGATCGTCCACTCTTATAAATCCCTCTCGGCTGTTGTACACATTGTGTATGTTGTATATGTATGTATAGCCTACCCCTACTTTTCTCAGAATTTCGAACATCTTGCACTCCCGTTATGCCATTTTCTGCTGCTGTCGATATTATCCTATACTCATCTGATCAGAAATCGTTGTCTTCTTTCCATTTTACTGACCCCCTACCATATCTAGATTGAGCCTTTGCATTTCCCTTTTCAGGTTTTCTAGTTTCCCTGCCATGTTCAATCTTCTGACATTCCACGCCCTGACTCGTAGAACTTTATGCTTCCGTTGATCATTCAGTCTTTTTCTCAAGGTAACCTCCACCTTCGAAGACACCCACCCCCCCGTCCCCCCAGGAGATTCGAATAGGGGACTGTTCCGGAATCTTTTGCCAGTGGAGAGATCATCATGACACTTCTTCAATTACAGACCACATATCCTGTGAATACACGTAACGTGTCTTTAATGCAGTGGTTCCCATTACCTTCTGCATCCTCATGCCGTTGATCATTGCTGATTCTTTCTTCTTTAGGGGCAGTTTCCCACCCTTCCTGAACCTCTGTCCGCTCCTCGGCCCTCTTTGACAAGCCCGTTGGCTGGATGAGGATGACTTATTATGCCGAAAGTCTTTGGCTACCAATGCTGATTACTAATCAAAATTTAAGTACCGGCGGGATTCGAACGCGGGACCGAAGACGTTTTGGTTATGAATCAAAGACGCTATTCCTAGACCACGTTATGTAAATTCTACGAACTGGAGATATACGATCAATTTCGTCACCCTGTTTAAAATTCTCAAGAACCGGTCACGAATCGACTAACCTGATGATGATGATGATGATGTTTGGTTTGTGGGGCGCTCAACTGCGTGGTTATCAGCGCCCGTACAATTACCCAATCTTTGCTCAGTCCAATGTCGCCACTTTCCGGGATGATGATGAAATGATGAGGACAACACAAACACCCAGTCATCTCGGACTAACCTGAGGTTCTCTTTATGATCTGCAGAGCAAACACGGCGGGCAGGTAGCGGCCTGGATCTCCGCGGCGCGTTCCTACCGCAGAAATGTCATCCCGAGGCGGCAGGAGCCCGCGCGCTATCTCTGTCAAAGTTAATCGGCGGTCGTTCATCACGATTCGGTGAACGTCATCGACCACTTCCCCGATGTCGGCGTCCTACGTCGTCTGGTGCGTCGAAAATGCGCGCTCACAGGGTCATAGGAAAAGATCGAGTTTCCCGAGTTGTAATGGAAGACGGCTTCACTCACTGAATCTAGGTCACGTTTCATTCGGACTAGTGCTTCTGTTTTTAATGGAAGGAAATTAATCTCCGTATAATTCTCTAATTTAACCGCTATTGACAAAGTGCCGGTTTTGAAACCCGAGAGATAAAAATATAAGTAGTCTATCGATTTCGGACGTAATTCGTTCTGCGTTGAAAGTTTGCAATTCGTTAAGAATGTGTGCCGGATCGGAAGTCAAACGCAGACTTCTATCTTTCACGGGAAGTGCTCTTCCAGTTAATTCAATCAGTTCCTTGCATATCTCACAAGAATTCCGCCTTGTCAGCAATACACAGTGGCTAATGAGAAATGCGTGTGACAAGGATTGGACGAATACTACTCATAAAAAATAACTAAATGACAGCTGACAGCTGAAGCTGTTTATTAACACCAAAGATAATTACTTACAGCTGTGGTTTCCCTGTACACAAGGTTGTTATCTCAATTAATTGTCTAAGTTACTTCCATTGTCGTAGATGGGCCGAGGAACGCGAATTTTCGAAAATGGGCGTGTGGGAAACCTGTACGAAATAGCGAATAGTGAATATTTTCTGCTAGTAATCACAGTATGAAATCTGTTATTCCATAAGACAAGAGTCTATTAATTTTGACACAGAGAGAAAAACTCCTCGGACGTGACGAAGTGTGACTTTTGTGCTCTCGCTGACTTCATTTCTTTCATTCGAAATATCACTGCTATGGAACAACTAATCCTTTCGCCATGTAGCGAATAAGAAAACCTTGCACATACCGGATCACAAACAGTGCGTAACAGATCATAAACAACAGCTTTCGCGGCGGTCGGGCTTCAGAACAATTACATAGAAGACAACAATTCTTACAAAAAATTTCGGGTAAACTGCTGGATGTCTGCAACTTACTACCAAGGTATTTGGCCGCAGAGGCTCCTGGCCATCTTTAGGTGAATGCTAACAGGAAACCTTGTAAGTGGGGCAACCACTGCCGTGAGCGTTCATCTTGGGTGTTAATAATCGCTTCAGCTGTATATTGGTCCTTTATTACTGTATCGCAACCGGTTTCGTGGCGTTAAAGCCACATCTTCAAGTGACATATGATTAAAACATTAGAACGGAAAAGCTCGGAATCGTTTTTCTCAACATTCGTCGTTTGTCAAATACAAAACACTGCTAAAGAACGGTATGTCACTAATGAAAAACTGTGGCTAACTTCCTCTAAAACGGTGTTATTTTTTGTGGACTGTCTTCCTTTCCATTTATTCTTTTTAAAGGTTGCACGACAGTAAGTCATTTATTGTTTGTTAGCACTGTCCGCTATGTATTGATGCCCGCTCAGTAAAGGCTTCTCTTTGATGGTCTCGGTGATGATCTCCATTATCTCATCACTAAAACACGGAAACTACTTGCCAGTCGGCGGTCAACCGCAGCACTGAAATTGGGACAAAACTACGCACGCTACGAACTGCCTCTATTGTTTTAATTATGTGTCACCTGAAGATGTGACTTTAATGCCTGGAAACGCGTAGTGGTACAATCGTGAGGACCAAAATACAGCTGAATCGATTATTAATACCCAAGACTAACAGGAAAGGCAGTGAGCTTACTTATTTAAGACTCCGCCGGCACATGCGTCGTGTGTCCAGTTGACGTTGGGCATGCGCTGTTTGTCTGCACGTGTGTACGCTGCCTCGTGAGCACTCCGTGGTGACAGCTGCCTTCATCAATATTAGATCGATTGTCTTCGCATGGTAAACGACGCCGGATACGTAGAGCACCAAGTTTTTCTATATCGGGATTCCATCCAGGGTTTAACTTGAAAGCGCCGTCTCGATTAATGAGGGTCTCAGACAATCGTTGATGATGGAGCTCCAATAGTTGGACTTCTGGTCCACTGTTATGTTTGGTTGTATTGCATCAAGTGACCAGTGGAAATGCAATGTTCGGTGGTAGCTGACTTATTGGATGGGAGGAGGCGAGTATGCCGCTTTTGTTCTACGACGGGTTCCCGCACTGTGCATCCTGTCCTATGCTAGATTTGTACCATTCGCACGGAAGCGTGTAAACATCTGCCTTCGCAACTCTATGTAGCCTTGAACAGATCCCAACAGCGCCGACATATTACGAGGAGGACGAAAAACTGGTTTGACTTTGTCTTCTAAATATGCTGCCTATTTTGGCTGAAATACTTCCAATATATGGTAAATAAGCAGTCGTGTTGAAGTCCTCATCCTCCTGTTTGTCTTGTCATTTGTGCGTCTGTAGCGCTCTGTGCACTTCCTGGGACAGATAACCATTGTTCTCAAAAATGGCTCAAATGGATCTGAGCACTACGGGACTTAACTTCTGAGGTCATCAGTCCCCTATAACTTAGAACTACTTAAACCTAACTAACCTAAAGACATCACACAAACCCATGCACGAGGCAGGATTCGAATCTGCGACCGTAGCGGTCGCGCAGTTCCAGACTGTAGCGCCTAGAACCGCTCGGCCACACCGGCCGGCAACCATTGTTCTGGAACACAGTTCGCAGGTGTTGCAGTTCCGTCTACAGATTATTATGGGCATCCGAGATGGTATGAGGTCGGTTTATTAAGGAGCAGCCACCCATGATTTGGCCAAATAATACTTGGCATCTTTCCTTAAACCCATTGTAGAAAGTGTCCACATCATATAAGAAATTCTAGTGATTTTATCAACAGACGTCTGTCGCTTAAGCTGGAAAGCGACGACTTGTTGGGCAGTTTCGATGTCTCCTCGCTTTTTACAAATGTCCTTCTGGTGGACACATTGCATCTCATCGGCAATAGGCTTGGGTCTGACATTACAGCTCTGTTTGAGCACACTCTCTCCTCGACGTACTTTTTATTTAACGAGTTTTTTGTTGTGTCGCCATGGGAAGCTCTTTGTCTCCCCTGGTGGACAATCATTTTATGGAAGATTTTGAAATTTGTGATAGGGTCCTATGGGACTAAGCTTACGCACTACTTAATCTGACCTAAACTAACTTACGCTAAGGACAACACACACACCAATGCCCGACGTAGGACTCGAACCGCCGGTGGTGGAGGGGGGGGGGGGGAACCGCGCGGACCGTGACAAGACGACTAAGACCGCGCGGCTACCCCGCGCCTCAGCTATTTTAAAACCAACTGCATTTTGGCGGTACGTTGATGGCACTTTTATAGTTTCACCTCATGATCAGGACGGGCTCTGAGAGTTTTAGCAACATCTGAGCTCCGTACATGTAAATTACGCTCGCACGACGGGAATTAACAGACTTTGAACGTGGAATGGTAGTTGGAGCTAGACGGACGTGAAATTCCATTTTGGAATTTGTTATGGAATTCAGTATTCCGAGATTCACAGTGTCAAGTGTGTGGTGCGAATACCAAATTTCAGGCATTCCTGTCACGACAGACAACGCGTTGGCCGACGGCCTTAACATTACTACCCAGAGCAGCGTTGCGTAGAGATGTCACAGCTAACAGACAAGCCACAGTGCGTGAAATGACGGCAAAAATCAATGTGGAACGTACGATGAACATATCCGTCGGGACAGTGCGGCTAAATTTGGCGCTAATGGGTAATGGGAGCAGACGACCGACGCAAGTCCCTTTCAAACAGCACGGCATAGCCTTCAGCGTCTTTCCTGCGTTGGTGACCATTGCAGTTGGTCCCTAGACGACTGAAAATCCGTGGTCCGGTCAGATGAGTTCCGATTTCAGTTGGTAAGAGCTGGTGATAAGGTGCTGGTTTGACGCACACCGCCACTAGAGTTTGTGCCATTTGCGCAGAGTAACGCTTGTATGGAGAGAGAATGTGCTGGCATTTGTAAGGAGCCCAGGACAATGTAGATAATGGACAGGGTGTTCCAAAAGTAGGCTACACCGGCCTGTGCGCCGCTATCTGCGACTTATTCTGGGGAAGGCTGAAGCCCATTTATTGCTCAAAGTTACCTGTATCTGTACCAGTTCGTAGCGTGCGTAGTTTTCTCCCAGAGTTCAGTGCTGCGGTTGACCGCCGACTGGCAAGTAGTTTCAGTGTTTTAGTGATGAGATAATGGAGCTCATCACCGAGACCATCAAAGAGAAGCCTTTACTGAGTTTCAGCGGGCATCAATACATAGCGGACAGTGCTAACAAACAATAAGTGACTTACTGTCGTGCAACCTTTAAAAAGAATAAATGGAAAGGAAGACTGTCCACAAAAAATAACACCGTTTTAGGGGAAGTTAGCCACGTATGCATTCCAGATGACGCAGCAAATGACGCGCTAAAACATTTTGTCATCGCAAAGGAGCCGAAAAAGAAACAGACGCTACAGTTTCATCAGTTTACAGTGAAGAAATAGGGCAGCCCTTCAGTCGAGGCTACGACTTAGTAACATAGTTACTGTTAAACGGAAGTATCTTTTAGGCAAAAATATAGGGGAAGTACACAAGATTCAAACGATTCTGTAGGAAAATTCTTCCAAGAAATTAATTTACTGATGAATGATGGTAGCAACGTTTTGCTTGCAGATGATAACAAGGACCGAATGACAGAATACTGTTGTTTCCTAGTGAAAAGTGAAAAGCGTGTTTATCAGACTGCGTATCAATCTTTGTGGACGGCGCCACGCCGGCATTAATAGTTCATCGAAGGAAACAAGCACTATTATTACGGAGGACTGAAATTCTTCAGAAGAGTTAAGAAAACTTTAATTAATTTATCCTCAGCTAAAGTAGATACTTTTAAGAGATTTATGTTTTAGTTGTAAATTATAAATATCTTAGGGAGTTCAAAATCTGTGATGCCGGTGTATCATTCAAATAAAAGTCCCTGTTAAGTCTTTTCTGCTTATTAAAACTGGGAAATGTCTTTCTCTGCAAGCTTTTAATTTGTGTTTTAATAAATGAATTTGCATACCGAACATAATCAGTACCCTCTAGGATAAATGTCAGTCTTTACAGACCGAGTGGCCACAGTCGCTTTCTAGCAACAAGTTAAAAGTTTTCATATGGGCAGTAGCAACTTCAGGAATGGCATTTATTCAGACTGTCTCTTTGCAACACGAAAATGTTATTAAGCTTACAAAAAAATAGTACCGCAGTAAATAATGCGATGGCTAATAAAATAGAAATTGTATGTAAATGCAGCTAGAATGTTAGACGTTTATTTTCAAAACTTTTAAAAGTTGTTACGGAAAACAATAATGAGTCGTTCGAGGCTTTTTGTTCATCTAACCAAATATCGCTTTGGTACTGCAGATACCGCCACCCACAACAAAAAAAGCTCTCTATTTTTAAGAACTGCCTCTGATTCTCTAAAAAATTAAAAAGAAGACACATTAGGTTCACCGTTCCCCGATAAGAGACAGAGCAGAGTTGAGTACTTTCATACTTCAACACTCTTTGATGCCAGTACCTCTTGCCATAATTCTTTACAGTGCAATATGGGCATCTTTACTATATGAAGTGGGCACGTTACAAATTAGCATGGAGTGTACAAAATGCTTGATAAGGAAAATCATTACCGTTTCTGCCAAACAACACAAGGTGCCTAGGAGAAACCCCATCATAAGAAAAGTTTAAGCGGCAGGTCCTTAATCTAAACTGAAATTGAATGTTGCTTGTTTGTGAAAAGATTGTCTTATACTTCGCATAATTATCAGAATTGTCTACAAACGCATGTCGGTTTAATGTTTCACAATTATATTCATTTATTTATTTAAATTAATCTGACTAGAGCCATCAGGCCATTTCTTACAGATGACCGGAGCTGCACATTTACAGTATCTTTTCTGCATTATAGTTACCTAAGAAATAACAATTTTAATATGAAAAATAATATTAAATTGGTTTGATCGACTGTAGTGACAACGTGAGTAAACAATACTGACTGTGAACTAATGAAGTTAGCGCCTCACCGGCAGTACTTTTACTACGACTGCTGCTGCTGCTGTCAGTAAAGAGATATTATTATTATTATTTTTATTAATGATCACACTAGTAATTAATAATAATGATAATGATAGAGGAAGATACAAAAAGTATTTATATGTTTACAAAATCAATGTTTTCCGATTTAGCGAGTTCTGGGAAAAGAAACTTAAGGAGACAGCACCAGCTAAGAATACGCGGAAATGTGGAAAATCTGTTTGGAAAGAAGGATGTACAAAGATAACGAATGCATACAAGGACAATGGTAATCGTTATTGTTTGCCATGCGTGGTATATTATCAACTGCCGACCGGCGTGGCCGAGCGGTTCTAGGCGCTACAATCTGGAATCGCGCGACCGCTAAGGTCGCAGGTTCGAATCTTGCCTCGGGCATGGATGTGTGTGATGTCCTTAGGTTAGTTAGGTTTAAGTAGTTCTAAGTTCTAGGGGACTGATGACCTCAGAAGTTAAGTCCCATAGTACTCAGAGCCATTTGAACCATATCATCAACTGTCTTCTAAAGTTGGAGAAATTAGCAATTCTCTACTATTACTACTCCTATACTATTACTCGAGTTGGTCTGAACCCCACAATTGTAATACGAATACGGAATAGATAGGTTCAGAAGGCCCATACTCAACGCCGCGGAGTAACTCAGCCCTGTGGACTGTCGACCGTGAGGTGAGTCAAACTGTGGGCTCGGCTGTGCAGGATTGCACTGCCAGGTACAGCATCTACCCTGAAAAGTCAAGTATCCACACGTGCATTACGGCAATGTCTGCAGCAGCTAGGCAGCCGTTACTGCGGCTTCCCCAGACAAGACACGTCGACAGTGGTCTGCCAGCGACAACACTGAAAGCGGGAGTAGCACCACGCCGTCGTGTTAAGTAGTCCCGGATTTACGTGCACCAAAACGATAGACATACTTACACGTCAAGGGTCCGAGGAGACTGGATTTAATAATCGTCACAATGGGGCCAGCATCCGGCGTGATCATCTCGGGTGCCACCATGAACCCGTCATTACTATCACCCCTGTTTCGCATAGCGAGTAATATAGCTGTGTCTTATAGTTAAAGCCTCGATGTCTTTCAATAAGATAGCCCCAGCGACGTCCTAACATACCTCGATACGGAGTGTATTCGACTGCTGCACTGGTCAGCACGTTTTTCAGTTTCTCACTCACTGAATATATTTGGTCATGGTTTTCCGAGTCTCTTGCACACCTCCACACATAAACCTCGATGAGCTCTGTCACAGAGTTGACGCAGCGTGGAATAACGTACCCGTAACCGCATCTGTCATCCATACTCCGTTCGACTGATGCCCATGAAGTGTAGAGCCATTATTTTTGCAAGAGATGGCAGCCCTATGTCTTAAATTTTTCTTCTTGTAGACTCATAATCCACCTACAAATCAGTTGAGCACGTGTATTCTTCCTGCTGAAAGTTCAAAGGAAACTTGAGTGTCATTACCAATATGTATCATACTCACTCAGCTACAGTTGGTGGTGACTTCAATCTGCCCTCGATTTGTTGGAGAAAATACGTACTTAAATCCAGCGGTATTTATAAAATGTCATCAGTAATTGTGCTAAATGCTTTCTCCGAAAACTATTTTGAGCAGTTAGCTCAGGAATCTATTCGAAGTGGAAATCGTTGCTAAAACATACTTGACCTCTTACCAACAAAAAACCGTGAGCAAGTAAGGAGCATCATGATGGATGATAAAAGCATTGTTGATCCCAAGATCGCTGTAGCAAGAGTAACCACCGCAAATTCCAAATCCACCAAAAGTAAACGCAGAATATACAGTATCTATTTAAAAAAGCAGGTAGAAATCCGCCTGCCGCTTTCCTAAGAGACAGCCTCCACCCTTTCCCTACTGACGGTATAAGAGCAGAAGGAATATGGGCTGAATTCAAAGAAATACTATCTGAGACAACTGAGAGATTTATATCAAGTAAATTAATAAAAGATGATGCGATCCCGCATAGTACAGAAAACACATCAGAACACTGTTGCAGAAGACACGAAAAAAATCATGCCAAATTTAAAAGAACAGAAAACCTCCAAGACTGGCCAGCTTCAATGGTAGAGACTTCAATACCTTAGAAAATGAATATCAGTCTTGAAAATCCGAAGATATTCTGGCCATATGTAAAGAACACCAGTGGCATGACACAATCAATACCTTCACAGAGCGATACTAATGGTAATGTGACCGATGACAGCGTCACTAAAGAGGAGTTATTGAAAACAGTTTTCAGAAATTGCTTCACCAAATAATAGACAGTAAATATTCCGGAATTCGAGTCGAGAACAAATGCTAAATACCTTCGATGTTGGAAATCAGCTTAAAGCACCTAATTAAGGCAAGTCTTCCCATCCAGATAGCATACCAATAAGGTTTATTGCTGAGTATTCTGATGCAATAGACCCACACTTAACAATCATATACAACCGATCGCTCGGCCGAAGATCCTTAACTAAAGACTCAAGTTGAAAGATCACACCAATAGTCTGTATTAAGACTAAAGTCGATTTGCAGTGTGATACTGAAAGACACACAGTCTTCTAACATTATGAATTACCTCAGAGGTAACGGTATATCGACACAAAATCAGGAACAAAACTAGCTCTCTATTCGTACAAAATAATGAGTGCTATCGACAGTGGATCTCAGATTGGTTCCATATTTCTAGTTCTCCAAATGATTTTTGAAACCGTTCCTCACATGCGTCTTCTAATGAGATTGCGTGTATGAAGTAGCGCTGCAGTTGAGCGAATGGATACGTGATTTCCACTTAGAAAGGTTGTTGCACGTGGTAATCGACGAACAATCATGGAGTAAAACGTTAAGTGACATTCCCCAAGGAGGTATAGTAGGCCATCTGCTGTTCCTAATCTACATAAATGATTTCAGAGATAATCTGAGCAGCCCTCATAGATTGTTTGCAGATAATGCTGTCTAGTAAAGTCTTCAGAGGATCAAATGCAATTTGAAAATGATTTCTGAATGGTGTGAAAATGGCTATAGTCTCAATAAGAAAAATTTGATGTCATTCACATAGCACAAATACCTAGGAATTACCATTAGGAACAATTGGTTTTGGGACGATCACATAGGTAATGTTGCAGGGAAGGCAAACAAAAGACTACGTTTCACTGGCAGAACACTTAGAAGATGCAACAGGTCTACAAAAGTCGCTGCCTACAGTAAGCTTGTTCGTCCTCGACTAGAGTACTGCTGTGCTGTATGGGATGCTTACCAGATATGACAGACAGAAAACGTCTACTGGTACCTTTATACATACAAAGAATATTATCTTCCTTTCTGTACCAATACAAAAGATGTTTAGTCAGTGGTTCTCTCTTAAGAAAATCAATCTCCCATTTGTCCATGATCATTTCTGCTAGTGAGGGGGATACAGGTGATCCCATTACCAGATCATCTGCTTGCTGATAATAGCTCCATTGAAAACAGAAATAATTTTGATTTAAAAAACATTTCACAGCATTAATGTTGCGTGAATACAATGATTGTGACACAATATCTACACTATCTTTCACTGGAGTACATGTGAACAAGCTGTGCACATCAGATGGAATAGATTAGATTAGATAAATACTAGTTCCATGGATCATGAATAAGATATTTCGTAATTATGTGGAACGAGTCAAATTTTCCGATATATGACATAAATAAGTTAATTTAACAACATAATTAAGGTAATATAACAACTTTTTTATAATTTTGTTTGTTTGGTTTTTTCTTTTTTTTCTTAATTTATATCTAAAAATGCCTCTATGGAGTAGAAGGAGTTGTCATTCAGAAATTCTTTTAATTTCTTCTTAAATACTTGTTGGTTATCTGTCAGACTTTTGATACTATTTGGTAAGTGACCAAAGACTTTAGTGGCAGTATAATTCACCCCTTTCTGTGCCAAAGTTAGTTTTAATCTTGAATAGTGAAGATCATCCTTTCTCCTAGTATTATAGTTACGCACACTGCTATTACTTTTGAATTGGGTTTGGTTGTTAATAACAAATTTCATAAGAGAGTATATATACTGAGAAACTACTGTGAATATCCCTAGATCCTTAAATAAATGTCTGCAGGATTATTCTGATTACATGCTTTTGTGCTATAAATACTTTATTCCTCAGTGATGAATTAACCCAAAATATGATGCCATATGCAAGCAATGAGTGAAAATAGGCGTAGTAAGCTAATTTACTAAGATGTTTATCAGCAAAATTTGCAATGACCCTTATTGCATAAGTAGCTGAACTCAAACGCTTCAGCAGATCATCAATGTGTTTCTTCCAATTTAATCTCTCATCAATGGACACACCTAAAACTTTTGAATATTCTACCTTAGCTATATGCTTCTGATTAAGGTCTATATTTATTAAAGGTGTCATAACATTTACTGTACAGAACTGTATGTACTGTGTCTTATCAATATTCAGTGAGAGTCAGTTTACAAGGAACCACTTAGTAATTTTCTGAGAGACATTATTGACAATTTCATCAGTTAATTCTTGTTTGTCAGGTGTGATTACTATATTTGTATCATCAGCAAAGAGAACTAACTTTGCCTCTCCATGAATATAAAATGGCAAGTCATTAATATATATTAAGAATAACAAAGGACCCAAGACCAACCCTTGTGGAACCCCATTCTTGATAGTTCCCCAGTTTGAGGAATGTGCTGATCTTTGCATATTATAAGAACTGCTTATTTCAACTTACTGCACTCTTCCAGTTAGGTACGAATTAAACCATTTGTGCACTGTTCCACTCATGCCACAATACTTGAGCTTGACTAGCAGAATTTCATGATTTACACAATCAAAAGCCTTTGAGAGATCATAAAAAATCCTAATGGGTGGTGTTCGGTTATTCAGATCATTCAAAATTTGATTGGTGAAAGCATATTTCTGTTGAAAAACCTTTCTGGAAACCAAACTGACATTTTGTTAGTACTTCATTTTTATAGATATTTGAAGCTACTCTTGAATACATTACTTTCTCAAAAATTTTGGATAAAGCTCTTAGAATGAAGGTTGGATGGTAATTGTTGACATCAGATCTATCGGTTTTTTTATGCAAAGGTATAACAACAGCATATTTCAGTCTATCAGGGAAAATGCCCTGTTCCAGAGAGCTATTACACAGGTTGCTGAGAATCTTACTTATCTGTTGAGAACAAGCTTTTAGTATTTTGCTGGAAATGCCATCAATTCCATGTGAGATGGTCTTTCAGTGGGTTCACCTTTATCCCCCTTACTAGCAGAAACGTTCATGGACAAGTGGGGACTGTTTTTATTAAGAGAGAAGCACTGTCTAAAAATGTTGTGTATGGTACAGATATGTAGATGATAATCCATGTATGTGTGAAGATTTCAGTAGACAACAAATTTGTAGAAAATGTGAACCAGTGACACACTTGCATAAAGGTGAGCATGGAGTGGGGACGGTCCAGCATAAATTTCCTGGACATTAACTGAAAGATAGAACACAGTAACCATACATTATAATTTACCGAAAAGATTCATTCACTGTCACATTCATCCCAGCTTCCTCCAAACATCCTGTAACCTACAAACATGTACCATTCCACCGCATGATCCACCGTCTCCTATCTATCCCTATGTCCCATGAAGACTTTGACCAAGAAGTTAACCCAATAAAAGCAATAGTCACAAACAATAAATTCTGCCTTAGCATCATTGATAAAAGTTTAGATAAAAAGATGAAGAAGCAAGCCAGGTCCCTACTGTCACCAATGAAAAATGGTGCAGATTACCTTTTATGGGGAAAACATCCAATAACACAAGTAAAATTTTGAAGGCAATGGGTTTCTCTTTGTTTCTCCATGTTCCTTGGACAGTAAGTAGTTGCTTGTTCAACCAGCCATCACAAAAAGCAGGGTTTATAAAATTACATGCCGCAAGCGTCAGTCTTGCTACATAGGACAGACAGGGAGGTCAGCCTGCACCAGACCTAAAGGACGCCACAGAAGTTGGAAATTGAAGCAGTCTGATTCAGCCTTTGCAGAACACTGCCCTAACAATAACGACAAATATATAATAGGTGTAACATAATAGGTGTACAGGTCTTGCACACAGAGAAAAACGGGGCTAAATTCAACCAATTAGAAATTTTAGAAATTAAAAGACAGATTTGTACATCCCCACACCTATTATTAAACGAGCAAACCCAATTCAACTATTCACCTCCTTTAGCTGAGATCACTGTCCCAGGATAGAAACAAAAGTTTTGGTCCCAGTCCAAAATAGTTAAAAATTCTTGGCTGATGCATAACTGTAGTTCTGTCGTGTTACTGTAATTGCTGAATTGTGTAATAATGCATGTAATTTGTAAAAAATGGTGACTGACGTATTTTTACATTAAGCTGTGACTCATTACCTTCAGAAGTTGAGATGATTATCTTTGCCTTGTCTCCATGTTTATCTGAACATTATCATCTGTGGGAATCAGTGACGTTCTTGAAAACGTGGGCTTATAACCCGAAACCTAGATTATGCAGGAACATTAATAACAAGCAAGACAAAGTGTTCGGTGAGTTGAGTAAACTTTCATTATTTTCTACCCTTCTTCATTTTAGTGAACAGAAGTGCAATTCTGAACCTTAGTGAACGTTGTTTTCCTCTGCACAGTAATTCACAATACGCAGCTACGACAGAGAGTGACACATTTTATTGATCAGCTTCTACGTTGCCCCTATGTAAGTGCTTCTACTCGGTGACTGGTGGTGTCTGAGTGCGATATTCACCAGCTTTCAGGGCTGATTTCTAGAGGACGCTGAAATTGAGCTATATTAAGGGTCAGTTCTTCTCCTTATCTTTCTACCTTCCAAAATCCTACGTTTTTCTCAACATGCAGAACGAGTGTAGCATGATTATAACCAGTTTTTTTGAGAGAGTCAACGATATTTCTCTTCACTTATGTTGATAAGTACGCTTGTCCGATTATTGTCATCTTCTGCTACTGATAAACCCTTTGGGTCGTCACCAACTATGGTTTCTATCTCTTAAACAGACTACCGATGCCGAAAGCTCATTGTAGTTCCTGTTAACCACAGTTAAGTGCGCACATACATACGTTAGTTAGAAGAAGAGACAAGGAAATCTCGATGAATTAATTGTCCTCAGTAGAGGTAGCACCATTGCGAATCATATTGTGTTTATGCTTCCTATCGGTAACTGTGACAAACTATTTTGTCTCGATTCAAGTTTTTGTGCTTTGAAGACGTTCAGTGATCAGAAGGCGTTCAACAAAAATATACTTGTTCACGATATGATAATTGTATTATACAGGCTAAGTCTGAGGGACAGACGACACTTACGTTCCATGCTGATCTGAGTGTTCTCCAGTCCACTGAGTCTATTAGAAATGTCTCCTCGATTCCACATGCTATAAACATATAACATAGTTAACGGCGACACATTTGATGAGCAGTTCATTCTCATTGCCTCAAAATTATTAGGCTTTGTGTCAATTCTACCTGCGTACATTGACCTCCAATTTTTTTTTATAACAGCAGTAGGACTTGTGTTGGACATACTTTCTAGAATTTATGTGAAATTTCAAGTAATTGCGGAGGTGAAAAATTGTTACAATTGGGCCTTCTATGTTCATTGAGGAATAATTACATGTGTTTGAAACGGGAATAAAAGAAAACAAAAATTGTGAAGAGAAATGTGTAAATGTAAAAGAATACGATAATTGATAGCACCCTATAGAAAATTCTCTTACTTTGAAACTCTTCTCTGTTATTTTTGTAATGTAATCCGTAACTGTATTCAGGGCATCATTGACACATATTAACAGTTCCACAACTTAACATAATGAAACTGACTAATGTGTCTCCTGCGCACAGTTTACCTACATACACTTCGCTTTCCGTCAGTCCCACAGATGGTAATTAAGTGAGTACAGTTCAAAACTTAGGTCCTTACGTTTTTGTTGATTAGGATGATGTATGTGAAGGGTAGAATGTGTAGGGGCTCATACATGGTGAAACCATATGGATGTAAAAGAAAGATTGGGTTTAACGTTCCATTGACACCGAGGTCATTAGAGACGCAGCACGACCTCAGATTGTGTCAAGGAGAGGGAAGGAAATCGGCCCTTTCAAAGGAACCACCTCAGCATCTGCCTGGAGCGATTTAGGGAAATCACGGAAAACGTGAATCAGGATGGCTAATCACGGATTTGAATTGTCGTCTTCCCGAACGCGAGACCAGTGTGCTAACCGTTGCAAAGGAAACTCCACTTATGACAATGCTAATTCATTTTGAAGATATATCTCCTTGTGTGAGCCATCAAAACGTTTCTGAAACAAAACAGGTGCAATAATTGACTTCAGTTGACACTCCATAGACAGAAATCGCAATACTCTATCATCATACTGTTGTCCTAACTGCCGAAGAATGGACCCGTCGAAATTTAGTTCAGATCCGGACTGAGAATTATTGTATTTACTAGAAATTCTAGCAGACTCACGACGCGTGTTGCAAAGGTGTACTTCAAATTGTATGTGGCGAATTGTATACATCGTTCCCACAGATGTCACTAGTATTGTTTACAACTGTGCTTAAAGAGAGCTTTTGAGATTAGCTTCTGTTACTTCTATACGATGAAATTATTCAGCCCTGAGTATAACATTAAAGCGAATGGGTATTTGAGCCTGCATATCCACATTTCATGAACAACGCTGTGCCATGTGGGTACCCGTCTGGAACAAATGAAAAGCTTATGATCACGTTAACTCTACCCTATCATTATCACATCCAGAGAACACGTAGATCATTTGATAAGCGGTATTGCACCTGATACACATTTTAGTTAAACATTCGTGCACTATAAAGAGAATTTTATTCTCTAAATTTCGTTTTCTGTGTTTTTGTGAAACATACCCAGATCAACATATTGTCCTCGGTGACCTGTAAACGGTTCTTGGTGGGGGTTAGGTCGTATCGATACTAGCCATCCCCAGTTGCTCAGTTCATGTATGAACCAAAGAATAAATTGTCTTTGTAGTTTCATACACACCCTAATCTCTGTACTACTTATACGATAAACGCAAACTGTACTTCCGCAAACGAAACGTATAGAGTACTAGAAGATTCCTAGAGATACCCGATTACTTACTTCCTCCAGTTTTGTACTGATAGGAAGAAAAATGAAATATATCGATACTTAGTTTATTTATATGTTTACAAAGATGTACGTAAGGTACCGATACACGTATTATAAAAATTTAAACTTTTATAACTTCATTAGAATATTAATTTGAAACAAAACATAATTGTATTCAATAATTTTACTTTTCTCTCAAAGCGTAAGAACCCGCTCTTGCAAGCAACATGTTCACTTCCTACCGACTGCCACACTTCCACACTCCTAGGGATGAAATGTCACCACAGCTCTTACTAATGAGCTTAGCAACACAAAAAAAGTGTTTCACACTAATACCTGTGATTGGTTATTACATATACATGTCACTTCATTACCATTTCCACTGCACGACAAGGAGGAATTCGGTTGAAATTTCTCCAGGCATTCTAGAGTCATGCTTTGTTTGAGTATTCCCCCCATCCCCACCAATCCACCCACCTCCTCCCCTACCAAGAAGTGTCTGGCCCCACTAATCGTTTTTCCCCAGATATAAATATGCGTATCAAGTATGTTTCAAAGATTTTCCACTTACGCTCTGCATGTCACTGCTACCTACTCTCATTCCAAGGGGTTAAATTTTATTAAGATTCTCACTAATCAGTACAGAGAAACCTAAGGCTGTGAATTCTGCACTAATATCAATAGATTTCCATTATTTTTACATCTGAGACCTTCTTACTCCTCCATCACACTGCCAAGTTGCTCTAGGGATCCCATATTGCAACCTATTAATTCCAGATAGTAATTCATATATGTGGTGGCTGTAATTAAAGTGCAGCTACTCACAGAACTTCAGTGTGGGCTGTAATTATCACATGGCAACGAAACTTGGTAGATATTCTAATGCGTTAATGCGGAATCGATTTACATTGAAAAAAAAAAATTGTTCCAGTCTTGGCCTCCAGGTGGAAATCTGGCGCTGTGAAAGCAAGAAAGACGTATAAATGGCTCTGAGCACTTTGGGACTTAACATCTGAGCTCATCAGTCCCCTAGAACTACTTAAACCTAACCAACCTAAGGACACATCCATGCCCTAGGCAGTATTCTAACCTGCGACCGTAGCGGTCGCACGATTCCAGACTGAAGCCCTAGAACCGCTCGGTCACTGCGGCCGGCAGAAAGACGTATAGAAATGTTTTCAAATGTAATGTATTAAGAATGGGATGTGGCATTAACGCCAAACAAATGAGAAAGATATAATGTTGATTTTATTATTGACTGCCACTTACACAATTTATTCACTAACAGCTACGGAGACGTTGACGAGATGCAGTACAGCGCTAAATTCGCATCTGGCGACCAAAATCAGAAATAATTTTTTTCTCTCGGAAATTGGTTTCTCATTAAAGCATTAGCGTATCTACCAAGTTTCGCTGCCATGCGATAATTACAGTCCACACTGGTCCTGAAGTTGCTGCAGCTGCTTAGCGTTCAGCTTAGATATCACCACTTTCCCACCCCTATCCGAAGAAATAGGGGCCCTAAAGTGTACTGCTGTCAGCCTTTGTAGCTGAGTGATGAGCTCGTCATTCTGCCATGCGAACGACACGGTGTCAGTTTCCGGCACTTTAACAGATGGTTCCGTGGTGGCAGTTCTGGAACGGAAACCACTTAGTCTCGCAAATCCAGGTGAAGAACTACTTGAATGAGAAGAACTTGCTTCAACGTCTGGATAGTCAACAACGGCCTAGAGATCGATGTGCCTGACCCTGTGCTTCTCTGTCGGTGTTCAAATGATTCATTTTGGCAGACACTGCCGGACAGCATCGACCTGCCCTCTGGGTTCATTCGCGAACTGTAGCTTTTTCACAGTGTGTTACTGCCACGATAATTGTTTCCTGGTGCTATTTTATATGTAAATGTCTGCATGAAATTGGTCGAGCCATTCCAGAGCGATGCTGGAAAACATACACACACAAACACACACAAAACAGAGAGAGAGAGAGTGGGGGAAGGGGGGGGGAGAATGAGAATGAGTATTGTGTGGGTGTGTAGGTGAATGGGTATAAATGAATTTATAGACAGTTTACTTCTTTATAATTTGTACCAGAGGTGGAATTATCATGTACTATTCGAAATTTCCACCCTCTCTCCGATGAAGCTTACCAATTCAGAAATGGAATTTGTCCCTAATCACTGTTGCTTACACATAATGTGTCACTCACTTGTGCCGTGGAGTAGCTCAGTACAGAATAAAATGTCATTTGAAATAAATGTTACTGGAGTGCAACGATGATGTGTAACTTTGTATTCATAAGCTGCTGTCCGGCTTCTGTATTTTTGTTGCCCTTTTCGGTGGTAACCGTAGGTGTGTGTGGTCCGCTGAAAACTGTACGGCGTGTGGCAGAATTTCCGTGTATGTGTTCCTGGATTCATGAATATATATTGAGCACTGATCGAGGATGCAGAGGCAGCCGAGAGAGAGAGAGAGAGAGAGAGAGAGAGAGAGAGACAAAGAGAGGAAGAGAGAGAGAAGAAGCTTCACCGCGCTGGCATTATCTCGTCGGCAGAGCAGGTAATCTCTCTACGTGGACCGGTCAGTTTCAGATCTTGTGTGACACGCGTCCTTTCAGAGCATGACAAGCCCGTGTTGATACCGTTCGTGTGCAACAGAAGCGTACAGATCCGAATGCCCAGTCGAATTTCGTTATATGCCCACTACAGGGTCGCTTTGGAACCACGCTTATGGCCACAGAATATTATCATTAGCACTGGAATTACTCCTAAACAGTGAATTCCCACTAAAGCAATGATGAGATAGACCTTCAGGATTTCGTTATCGCTTTGCGTAATTAGGCACATGTTTGCTTTGAAATGAGATGAATATCGGTTGGTTACCCTCTGTGATATTAAAGGCAGAGGCGTAAACATTAAGAGTGCAATGGAAATTCCATTGATAGGCAGAGAGTAGCGGTTGGATAGCTGGATATGGAACACTGAAGGCCCCTATGAGAGGAAGGACTTCACTGGCGACGGAATTAAGGATGAAGTGGGAGTTGATATGGAAGACAGGCGTCCAGTGGTGGAGTTTAACAGACCTTTGGAAGACTTGCAATAAAATGATGCAGAGGGTTACACAAGATTTCTTCAGATTTGCTGAAGTCACTAGGAGAAGTTACAACCATACGTCTATTCAACATGATGTGTAGAGTCTATCAGACTGGCAACAAACAATCAAAGTTTCAGAAAAGCACTATCCAAACAATCCCGAAGATAGCAAGGACAACGTAGGTGTGAAACTATTGCGCTGTCTGCTTAACGGCTCATGCGTTCAAGTGAGTGACAGTAATGACAGACATAAGAATGCAATAGAAAATTGACGGTCTGCTAGATGACGATCACTGTCGTTCTGGGGAAGGTAAGGACACCTGAAAGGCTGGTTTGACGTTGCGATTGATAATGCAAGCAAAACTTAAGAATAATCAACGATATGACTTGTCCACGAGGAAAAACCGATCGGATATGTTAAATGGTGCAAGATGTTGGAAATTCTAAGAAAAAAGAGGAGAAGAAGTAGTTAATATATTGGAAATCGTAAAAAAAAGAGGAGGAGCTATGGTGAAAGACGGATAATATACAATATATACAAGAATGAAGGGGTTACAAAAATAGTGACCACCAAGAAGGAAGTGCTGAAATTAAAAAGGGTGTAAGATAGGAATGCAGTCCATCAACAGAAAAAATTACGTACTTAAAGGTGCAAGACCGGTATTAAAAATACAGTGTGAAAATATATCAAAGAAATTCACTGAGCAGATAGCTGTTCTTAGTGAAAGTGAACAATAAATATAGGATCCATTAAAAGCAATGAACAGTCTAATTAGTACAGAGCTTGGCTTGAGAGCAAACCGAAGAAAGACGAGAAAAATAACGACTGACAGAAGCTGTATCAGAGAGAAACTTAACATCAAAACTGGTAACGACGAACCAGACGAAGCTAAAGGACTCTGCAGTACCGTAAGCAAAACAAAACATGAAGAGTACATCAAAAATGACACAAAAGTAGACTAGCAAGGGCATAGGGTGCATTCCTAATCAAAAGAAAACTGTATCCACAATAAAACATTAGTTAAAATTATAAATGTCAGCTCTCAAATACACTGCTGAAAAAAAAATGTATTAGTACACCAGGAAAGACGAGGTCGACTTTGATCCGATGACGTCATAGAAGGCTCAGTTTTACAACCAAATGAGCGACTCTGAAATCGGTCAATTGTCAGAATATCTCTTAAGAGGATACGGAATCGGATTTTGGGTTAAAAAAATCGATTTTCGTATTATTGACATATTATATTCAGCCAAGTTTCCTATTCTTTTCTTTAAAATGACGTATAATTCATAGCTGTACTACAATTACAACTATTTTATTTTTATAGATTTGTGAGATCGGGTATTGCGCTTTAGTTGTAAACGTCTTTCATGGCTGACCATAAACTTTTTGTCAGTAAATTTATGTCACATGAATTCAAATATCCCACTTTCCAGCGACTCTTTACACACTAATTGTCCGAAAATGTTTCCCTCTTGTTTCCTTAAGTTCCCCATTGAATCTGTGACTCTTTGACTCTTTGACAGTGTGCTATATGAAAGTTGTTGTCCAGTTATTTCGTATTTAGTGCCTCATTTTTCGCAGTGAAAATGCCTAGAGCTAGATCAAAAGTGTTTAAGAAGCGTGTGAACTGGCAAAAGAACTGAAATGATGATTCATTAGCAAAGCAAAGCAGTTCTTCATCATCAGTGTTGGAAAATGTGAGTCCACTTACTTCTGATTTGCCGAACGGACTTAATCCAAACAAAAGCAGTGTTTCTCATAAAAAACTAAGAGATTTGGGAGATAAATATAATTTACTTGATAAAGGGAAAGATGTTTTTGAACACATTGTGGTAGATTCTTTTATGTGTTTGTCTATTTTTTGTTTGTCTGTTGTCGATGTATTATGCTCGCAGTAAAAGGTCGTAACAACGTGATAAAATTGTCTCTGGTAGTGCTGTTAAAAGAATTACTGTTTGTTGCGCGTATGAAGAGTCTTTGGAGAGACGGCTGGATAGTTTTAGATTGCAGGTTCGAGTGCTGTTGTCCACGTGTCTTCTCGTACACGTCGCATTCAATCTGAAACAATTGTGCTATTTCAGTACTTCCAAAAACACTAATAAAATTCGTGACGCTCACCTTTGTTCTCATGAAATAATAACGGTTTATTGTGTCTCTTGTACAAGTCTCCACATAACATCAAAAGAAGCGAACAGAAAACTCTAGTTACCCATAGTTATGAGTAAACCACAGAGAGAGTAATATTCCGAGTCAACGATATAATTATCATAGAGTCCCTTAGATAACGTCTTTGCCTCTTAGCTTTCTCATAGTCGACTCAGTACATTAAATATTTTTTACATTACACATGCCTCGTTAGGAGTACATAAGAGTACATTATTTAACACTCTTGTATAATATCAACAAACTGATAACACTATTTAATATTTGTTTTGTGAATGATGGTATTGTATGGTGTGTGTTTGTGTATGATTGTGTTGTGTCTCCACTACAGTTCTCAATACTAGAAAACAAAGAGACAATCCTGGATTTATATCTTGCCTCCTCATTCGAGCATGGATAACGGGAAAACCAGGCAAAAAACCGCATCGAGGCCTTCAGCATTGAGAATTGCAATGGTTTTCTTTATTTGTTTGCATAATGACACATTGATCTTTAATTGTGCTGAATAGTGGAAAATTTTAGATGTTTTACAATCTTTTGCTCCAATACATAAAATTATTCTCTTCAAACGTCAACGAACGATGCTGGACGTGGTGAGCGACGTTGCAGACGATGGGAAGATGAGACCAGGATCGGGATCGAGATTCTGGTTCAGGGTTGATGACATAGATGAACTCTACTCATGCATGGGATTGGTTTGGGACTCAGCTCACGGATAGGACATGAAACTTTCGAAATGAAATATTAGAGTTTTGCAATAGTACTCGATATACCTGTAAGAGATGGATGAATTTACATATCAAATCCATTGTCACATGATGAATCTAAGATCTTGGGAGATTCGGATTCAGAGTTTATTGTCATGAATTCCCCAGACAACACTGTAAGTGTTAATATTCAGTTCACACAGTTGAGTGAAACCAACATTCAATAAAGTTAGTCAAAATTAAACAAAAAATTGTCAAATGTCACTGTTATACGTTTCGTTAGAAATTATAGCTTATCACTTTAGGAAATGCGACGTTTATTGCAACACGACTGTTCACTCAAGTTTGGGTGCATAGAGTTTGGATCATATTTCATGAGACAGTATGTGCGTTCATGTCAGATCACATCATACTGTGTGGCAGCACATTCTCCCACCAATACCCTGTTCAAACTTTGCCAATAATTACAGTTCTCCACTGAAACACTGAAGTCATCCACTGCACAAACTTTTCACACATAATAATGTGTCCATTTAAGTCATTGCACAGGAATACAAATCCACAGAACAGTACCTATAAAATACTGTGTCCGAATATCTGTAGAAAAAAGATGGTCCCACGTTCACAATTTTCGGATGGTCTATTACTCTTTCATACAATTAAATTAAAACTTAAATAACATGAATACTTTTGATACCACATTGTGTACATCCCCATACCCATGTCTACCGACTCATCTCAAGGGCAAAAGACTTTCTAATACGTCACGTCACAAAAGGATTAACTCCTCCCCAAGAGAGTCAAATAATTATTCATCTCGATTCCATTTAGGTTAAGGATAGATAGACGCAACACTAACTTAGTCTCCTTTATGTGCTGTGTATGAAGTTCAATGACAAAGCGCTCTTATTCATAACTACTAAATTATAGAAACATCACCTTAAAAACACTTTACACTAACATAAAAGATCAAATAACGCAATACCACTAGTACAATATACCAATTAAAATAAAACTTTTCACAGTTATCCTAGATCATTGACTGTATCAGTCTTTTGAGAAATATGGCTTTAAATCTGTATGCAGGTACATGCCCTTTACTTTGTTAATTGTTGGATGTCCTAGAATAAAGGCTCCTGGATTTGGCATTGAAATTACTCTGTAGGGTCCAGGAAAATTAATGACCACTTCTTATTCCATTTCTTGAGCAATGATGTTTTGGGATGTGTCTTGAGTAACAACTTTGACCCAGTCTGAAATGTCTTTGTCCTTTTTAAACTTTCATCGTAATAAATTTTTCTCTGTTGAGCTTTTCTATTAATCACTGGTAGTGCCTGACGAATCCTTGCCTGTAGATTCTTCATTGACTGTTAATTTAGGTAGACAATTTATCCACTCATATTTACTTTTCTATTAAACATCAATTCTGAGGGTGTATAGCTGGTTGAAGTGTGAGGTAAATTATTGTAAACTTCTTCAAATTGTTTTAAATAGTCCACCCACAAAGTTTGTTTATGGTGACAATAAGTCCTTATAAATCAGTTAACTTCTCGGAATAGCCTTCTCAATTGGATTGGCTTCTGGCTGAAATCTAGAAATTAATAGCTGTTTAATCCAGCTTTCGTTCAAGAATCTCCATCTGTATCTGGTGAAATTTGATGCATTATCAGATAATAAAACGTTGGGTTTTCCAACACCTGGGATATAACCAGTGATGATTTTCTTAATAATTGCCTTTGCAGTACAAGTCTTGATTGGGTACAATTTTACATACTTGATGAATAAATCGTAAAATCCGACAATGTACTTAACATACCCTCTGGCTCGTGGTAGGAGCCCCATTACATCAACACTTACTACCTTCAAAGGTTCCTCAACCACAATCGGATGCAATACTCCTCTTGCTCCATGATTCAAAGACTTTGCCTTTTGGCAAATCTGACAACTCCTTATCGTAGTTTGTACAACCTATCTCAAGTTAGGAATGTGACAGTATTTACCTATCTTCTCTGTGCATTTACTTACCCCACAATGTTCCCAGACTATGTGTGTATTAATTTCGTTTCATAATCGTGTGGAATGCAGACACACCATTGGTTCGATTGGGAATGTCTTCGATGGAATAAGACATTGTCATGTAATTGATACATCTCTTTCAGTTTAGGTGAGTCATTTGCCTGTATCTTCTGAATTATTTGTGTCCATCGAGGATCTTCTAGTTGTAAATAGGCCATGTCTGCACATCTTAATGTAACCTCTTCTGTTTTCAACATCCTTCATTAATAAGATTCAGATACAGTTAATCCTTCTGGTGGTCTGGAAAGAGCATCAGCTATAATATTCTCTTTCGCATTGACATACACTCCTGGAAATGGAAAATAGAACACATTGACACCGGTGTGTCAGACCCACCATACTTGCTCCGGACACTGCGAGAGGGCTGTACAAGCAATGATCACACGCACGGCACAGCGGACACACCAGGAACCGCGGTGTTGGCCGTCGAATGGCGCTAGCTGCGCAGCATTTGTGCACCGCCGCCGTCAGTGTCAGCCAGTTTGCCGTCGCATACGGAGCTCCATCGCAGTCTTTAACACTGGTAGCATGCCGCGACAGCGTGGACGTGAACCGTATGTGCAGTTGACGGATTTTGAGCGAGGGCATATAGTGGGCATGCGGGAGGCCGGGTGGACGTACCGCCGAATTGCTCAACACGTGGGACGTGAGGTCTCCACAGTACATCGATGTTGTCGCCAGTGGTCGGCGGAAGGTGCACGTGCCCGTCGACCTGGGACCGGACCGCAGCGACGCACGGATGCACGCCAAGACCGTAGGATCCTACGCAGTGCCGTAGGGGACCGCACCGCCACTTCCCAGCAAATTAGGGACACTGTTGCTCCTGGGGTATCGGCGAGGACCATTCGCAACCGTCTCCATGAAGCTGGGCTACGGTCCCGCACACCGTTAGGCCGTCTTCCGCTCACGCCCCAACATCGTGCAGCCCGCCTCCAGTGGTGTCGCGACAGGCGTGAATGGAGGGACGAATGGAGACGTGTCGTCGTCAGCGATGAGAGTCGCTTCTGCCTTGGTGCCAATGATGGTCGTATGCGTGTTTGGCGCCGTGCAGGTGAGCGCCACAATCAGGACTGCATACGACCGAGGCACACAGGGCCAACACCCGGCATCATGGTGTGGGGAGCGATCTCCTACACTGGCCGTACACCACTGGTGATCGTCGAGGGGACACTGAATAGTGCACGGTACATCCAAACCGTCATCGAACCCATCGTTCTACCATTCCTAGACCGGCAAGGGAACTTGCTGTTCCAACAGGACAATGCACGTCCGCATGTATCCCGTGCCACCCAACGTGCTCTAGAAGGTGTAAGTCAACTACCCTGGCCAGCAAGATCTCCGGATCTGGCCCCATTGAGCATGTTTTGGACTGGATGAAGCGTCGTCTCACGCGGTCTGCACGTCCAGCACGAACGCTGGTCCAACTGAGGCGCCAGGTGGAAATGGCATGGCAAGCCGTTCCACAGGACTACATCCAGCATCTCTACGATCGTCTCCATGGGAGAATAGCAGCCTGCATTGCTGCGAAAGGTGGATATACACTGTACTAGTGCCGACATTGTGCATGCTCTGTTGCCTGTGTCTATGTGCCTGTGGTTCTGTCAGTGTGATCATGTGATGTATCTGACCCCAGGAATGTGTCAATAAAGTTTCCCCTTCCTGGGACAATGAATTCACGGTGTTCTTATTTCAATTTCCAGGAGTGTGTATCACTTCAAACTGGTACTCTTGAAGTATTAGTATCCATCTTTCTAATTTTGGATGAAGGAGTTTACAGTTGTTTAGAAAACTTAGTACCTGATGGTCACAGTACATTCTTGTATAAGCACCAGCTAGGTAATAGTGGAACTTTCTAAATGCCCATATAATTGCTAAGGCTTCAAGCTCTGTGATTGTGTATGTGTGTTCACAGTGAGTGAGTGTCCGGCTTGCAACAGATTTGGCAAAAAAATAGATTTATTGTCAACCACCTGAATTTTAAGTAACCAAGCTCCTAAAACATATGACGATGCATCTGTCCTTAGTCCAAAATCCTTTCTCATGTCCTGATGGTGTAGTATGGGTGCATTGACAAGTGCCACTTTGATTCTGTTGCATGCTTCTTCACAATCTAGAGTCCATTGCCATGACACGTTCTTCCTAAGTAAGGATATTAATGCTTGTGAATTAAGATCCTGTGTCGGTATAAAACTATGATAAAATGAAGGTAATCCCAGATATGCCTTTAATTTTGTTCGGTTGTGTGGTTATGGCGCATTTTCTATTGCGTCAGTTTTCTTTTTAGCTGGCAAAATCCCATCGGATGTAATTAGGTGTCCTAGGAAATTGATTTCATTCAAGGAAAACTTGGATTTCTTCAAGTTAGCAGTTACTCCTGATAATCTAAAACTTTCTAAGACTCTTCCAAGGATTGCAATATGTTGCTCCCAGTTGGTTGTAGCAATCAACATATCATACACAAATGGGGTAACCAATTCACGCAGCTCAGGTCCCAAGACAGTATCCAACGCTGAAATGAAAACACCTGAACTTAAGTTTAAACCAAATGGTAATACCATGAATTGCTAACTGTGGCCATTATAAAGGAATGCTCTGTACTTCCTTGATTCCATGTCTAATGCAACCTGCCAAAATGAGGATCGCAAATCAATTGTAGGAAAAATCTGGACACCAGGAAACTTCTTCTATATTGGGAGGTTGGGTCCTCACAGGAAGAATAATTTTGTTAATCTCCCTAGCATCCAAAACCAAACGTACACTACCATCTAACTTAGGTACTACATGTATTGACTGCAATAATGACTGTTGGATGGTTCAATGATGTTCCAGCTAATCATTTGCTGTATCTCCCGATCGGTAGCAGATCTTAATGCCCATGGAATGGAGTAATATTGGTGACAGTAAGTTTTGTGTGGCCTAGTATTTAAATGGCACACATAATTTTTGATAACACCCGGTTTCTTATCAAATACCATGGTGTAATTGCTTAACAATTGTTTCAACTCATGCTTCTGTTGAGATATCAGGGCATTTGCTTCAGTTACTTTAATATCAGTCTGTTCTCTTATAGTTAACTCTGATTTTTCGGTTAGAGGGTTAGAAATCTTCCTGTTGAAACTTCTCTTTATCGGCTTAATTTCGATCCTACAGTAGTAGTGTTCATGCAATTCCTGCTTTTGAATTAAATTAACTGTCAGAGGAACACCATGAACAATCAACATGAGTTTACTGGAGGCGAAATCAATAATTGCATTTAACTCTCTCAGTAATTCATGTCCTAAAATTAAGTCTACGATAAGATTTGGGACAATTAGGCACGTGCAATCAATGACTCCATTACCTAAATTCATTTTAATTCTTGTCTGTAGCTTCACTGACTTGGAGCGTCCTCCTAGAGCACCTAATATTTTGCAGTTTGCCACGGGTAAGGTGGGTACATTTGCTCGCTCCTGTAACCTCTTCATTAGAGCCATGGAGATAGCATTTACGCTTGCGCCTGTATCTAATATTGCTGTGAATTTAAAACCCTCTATATTAACTTCTATAGCCGCTTGTGGCATGCTTCGTGGCTTAAAGTTACAAGTTTTATCACCTTAAAGCAATTCTTCCCTGATATCAGCATGGTTGTATCTAATCAATTTTATTTTATTGTCACGACCCCATTCACAAGTTCCGACCAGCCTTTCGGGGCTAAAGTTGGTCGATTTTAGTTTTCCTGTCCATTGTTAGGTAAGTTATGTTCATCACTAACATCAGTAATTGTTGGGGAATAATCTATCCAATTATTGCTGTTATTGTTGTGATTGTGTGGAGTATTGTTGTTATTGTGTGACTGGTTCCAACCTGATGTTCTGGCATTTTGACGATATCCAGGATTATATCTTCTTCCCTGTTTCCTGTTGTTATGGGATTTGTAACCCTGATTGTTACCATTATCCTGACGAGAATTACTATTTGATCCGTAACTCTGTCCTTATTGCCCATTATAGCTATTTGATTATTGTTGCCTGCTGTTGTTGTGATTACTATTGCTATAGTTCCTTTCATTTAAACCATTGATCTCATGTGGATTGTAGGACCTAGCTTTAATATCCTCTAATAGCCTGCCGACTGCATCGACTGCCGTCAAGTATTCTTCCAGGTTATTGTCGTTGACATGCAGCAATTTTGTTTGTATGTCAATCGGCAATCTGGATTTTAATACTCTAATCAAGTCTTTGGAAGAAATTGGTTCAGACAAATATTTTTTTATGTTGAGATATCGCTCAAAATATTTCCTGAGTGTTCCAGGTCTTCAATTATATGGCTCTGCGTTATATACTTGCTTTCTTATCATTTCTTGTATTGCAGGAACCAATATTTGTCGATAAAAGACTGCTCAAAATCTGAGTACATAAAATAAGTGTCTATTGCCTCACTACTCCACATATCCCTGTCTCCTACCATACGTCCACTTACATAACTAATTTTCTGTCTTTCTGTCCAAATTCTGGGTAAAACTCCTTTAAACAATCTTATGAACACGACGGAATGAGTAGTTTCCTTTTCTGGATTGAAAGTTGGAAATTGTTTATATTTAATAAGTTTTTCGTCCATATGAAGTGTTGCATAATCTGATACATGATCCTGCATGCCACTACTAAATGGGGAATTGTCAGTAAGTCGATGTTCATGTACACCAGCATTTTGTTGGATGCGAGATGGATTAACTCTCTCGCTTGTGTAGATGTTCTCGGAAGCTACTGACTGATAATCTTGGTCAGACTGACGCATATCGTCAATTTGTTTTCGCACCTCTTGCAGACCTTCGAAAAATTCTTGGTGTGCAAGCTCTGTGTCTGTCAATACTTCTTCGAATTGTTTCTAAATTTTCAAAAAGTCGTTTGATAATTCTTTGTTCTGAGAATCTGTCATTTATAGCTTCAGTGACTGCAGACTGAACTTTCTCCTCAACAGCGTCCACTAATTGCGAATCACGGTCACCGACCCACTGATTAAAAACATCGGAAAACTGTTCCATCTCATGTGTAACCTGTTGCTTAACCAGGTTAGCTTGCCCTATTGTGACGTTATGTAATTCCTGTGACAGTTCTGTAACTGTGGCCGATAGCTGCTCTTGCTTTTGTGACGTTTTATCAAATTCTAACTGAAGATTGTTAATCGCTTCGAGTAGGTGCTTGTGTGCTTCCCAAAAAATTTTAAACTCTGTTATTAAAGCTGTCTGCGTAAGAGAAACTTGTTCTATTTTAGTTTTAAGTTCCTCTTGCGTATTTTCAATCTGCATTTGTAAAGCTGTTTTCATTATATTAATGTTGTTGTTGTTGTGGTCTTCAGTCCTGAGACTGGTTTGATGCAGCTCTCCATGCTACTCTATCCTGTGCAAGCTTCTTCATCTCCCAGTACCTACTGCAACCTACATCCTTCTGAATCTGCTTAGTGTATTGATCTCTTGGTCTCCCTCTACGATTTTTACCCTCCACGCTGCCCTCCAATGCTAAATTTGTGATCCCTCGATGCCTCAGAACATGTCCTACCAACAGATCCCTTCTTCTAGTCAAGTTGTGCCACAAACTTCTCTTCTCCCCAATCCTATTCAATACCTCCTCATTAGTTACGTGATCTACCCACCTTATCTTCAGCATTCTTCTGTAGCACCACATTTCGAAAGCTTCTATTCTCTTCTTGTCCAAACTAGTTATCGTCCATGTCTCACTTCCATACATGGCTACACTCCATACAAATACTTTCAGAAACGACTTCCTGACACCTGAATCTATATTCGATGTTAACAAATTTCTCTTCTTGAGAAACGCTTTCCTTGCCATTGCCAGTCTACATTTTATATCCTCTCTACTTCGACCATCATTGGTTATTTTACTCCCTAAATAGCAAAACTCCTTTACTACATTAAGTGTCTCATTTCCTAATCTAATTCCCTCAGCATCACCCGACTTAATTTGACTACATTCCATTATCCTCGTTTTGCTTTTGTTGATGTTCATCTTATATCCTCCTTTCAAGACACTGTCCATTCCGTTCAATTGCTCTTCCAAGTCCTTTGCTGTCTCTGACAGAATTACAATGTCATCGGCGAACCTCAAAGCTTTTACTTCTTCTCCACGAATTTTAATACCTACTCCGAATTTTTCTTTTGTTTCCTTACTGCTTGCTCAATATACAGATTGAATAACATCGGGGAGAGGCTACAACCCTGTCTCACTCCTTTCTCAACCACTGCTTCCCTTTCATGCCCCTCGACTCTTATAACAGCCATCTGGTTTCTGTACAAATTGTAAATAGCCTTTCGCTCCCTGTATTTTACCCCTGCCACCTTCAGAATTTGATTTAGAGTATTCCAGTCAACATTGTCAAAAGCTTTCTCTAAGTCTACAAATGCTAGAAATGTAGGTTTGCCTTTTCTTAATCTTTCTTCCAAGATAAGTCGTAAGGTCAGTATTGCCTCACGTGTTCCAACATTTCTACGGAATCCAAACTGATCTTCCCCGAGGTCGGCTTCTACCAGTTTTTCCATTCGTCTGTAAAGAATTCGCGTTAGTATTTTGCAGCTGTGACTTATTAAACTGATAGTTCGGTAACTTTCACATCTGTCAACACCTGCTTTCTTTGGGATTGGAATTATTATATTCTTCTTGAAGTCTGAGGGTATTTCGCCTGTCTCATACATCGTGCTCACCAGATGCTAGAGTTTTGTCATGACTGGCTCTCCCGAGGCCATCAGTAGTTCTAATGGAATGTTGTCTACTCCCGGGGCCTTGTTTCGACTCAGGTCTTTCAGTGCTCTGTCAAACTCTTCACGCAGTATCTTATTTCCCATTTCGTCTTCATCTACATCCTCTTCCATTTCCATAATATTGTCCTCAAGTACATCGCCCTTGTATAAACCCTCTGTATACTCCTTCCACCTTTCTGCCTTCCCTTCTTTGCTTAGAACTGGGTTGCCATCTGAGCTCTTGATATTCATACAAGTGGTTCTCTTCTCTCCAAAGGTCTCTTTAATTTTCCTGTAGGCAGTATCTATCTTACCCCTAGTGAGACAAGCCTCTACATCCTTACATTTGTCCTCTAGCCATCCCTGCTTAGCCATTTTGCACTTCCTGTCGATATCATTTTTGATACGTCTGTATTCCTTTTTGCCTGCTTCATTTACTGCATTTTTGTATTTTCTCCTTTCATCAATTAAATTCAATATTTCTTCTGTTACCCAAGGATTTCTATTAGCCCTCGTCTTTTTACCTACCTGGTCCTCTGCTGCCTTCACAACTTCATCCCTCAGAGCTACCCATTCTTCTTCTACTGTATTTCTTTCCCCCATTCCTGTCAATTGTTCCCTTATGCTCTCCCTGAAACTCTGTACTACCTCTGGTTCTTTCAGTTTATCCAGGTCCCATCTCCTTCAATTCCCACCTTTTTGCAGTTTCTTCAGTTTCAATCTGCAGTTCATAACTAATAGATTGTGGTCAGAATCCACATCTGCCCCAGGAAATGTCTTACAATTTAAAACCTGGTTCCTAAATCTCTGTCTTACCATTATATAATCTATCTGATACCTACTAGTATCTCCAGGATTCTTCCAGGTATACAACCTTCTTTTATGATTCTTGAATCAAGTGTTGGCTATGATTAAGTTATGCTCTGTGCAAAATTCTACAAGGCGGCTTCCTCTTTCATTCCTTCCCCCCAATCCATATTCACCTACTATGTTTCCTTCTCTCCCTTTTCCTACTGACGAATTCCAGTCACCCATGACTATTAAATTTTCGTCTCCTTTCACTACCTGAATAATTTCTTTTATCTCGTCATACATTTCATCTATTTCTTCATCATCTGCAGAGGTAGTTGGCATATAAACTTGTACTACTGTAGTAGGCATGGGCTTTGTGTCTATCTTGGCCACAATAATGCGTTCAATATGCTGTTTGTAGTAGCTAACCCGCACTCCTATTTTTTTTATTCATTATTAAACCTACTCCTGCATTACCCCTATTTGATTTTGTATTTATAACCCTGTAATCACCTGACCAAAAGTCTTGTTCCTCCTGCCACCGAACTTCACTAATTCCCACTATATCTAACTTTAACTTATCCATTTCCCTTTTTAAATTTTCTAACCTACCTGCCCGATTAAGGGATCTGACATTCCACGCTCCGATCCGTAGGACGCCAGTTTTCTTTCTCCTGATAACGACGTCCTTCTAAGTAGTCCCCGCCCGGAGATCCGAATGGGGGACTATTTTACCTCCAGAATATTTTATCCAAGAGGACGCCATCATCATTTAATCATACAGTAGAGCTGCATGTCCTCGGGAAAAATTACGGCTGTAGTTTCCCCTTGCTTTCAGCCGTTCGCAGTACCAGCACAGCAAGGCCGTTTTGGTTAATGTTACAAGGCCAGATCAGTCAGTCATCCAGACTGGTGCCCCTGCAACTACTGAAAAGGCTGCTGCCCCTCTTCAGGAACCACATGTTTGTCTGGCCTCTCAACAGATACCCCTCCGTTGTGGTTGCACCTACGGTACGGCCATCTGTATCGCTGAGGCACGCAAGCCTCCCCACCAGCGGCAAGGTCCATGGTTCAGAGCTAGTTGGCATATAAACTTGTACTAATGTAGTAGGCATGGGCTTTGTGTCTATCTTGGCCACAATAATGCGTTCACTATGCTGTTTGTAGTAGCTAACCCGCACTCCTATTTTTTATTCATTATTAAACCTACTCCTGCATTACCCCTATTTGATTTTGTATTTATAACCCTGTAATCACCTGACCAAAAGTCTTGTTCCTCCTGCCACCGAACTTCACTAATTCCCACTATATCTAACTTCAATCTATCCATCTCCCTTTTTAAATTTTCTAACCTACCTGCCCGATTAAGTGATCTGACATTCCACGCTCCGATCCGTAGAACGCCAGTTTTCTTTCTCCTGATAACGACGTCCTCTTGAGTAGTCCCCGCCCGGAGATCCGAATGGGGGACTATTTTACCTCCGGAATATTTTACCCAAGAAGACGCCATCATCATTTAATCATACAGTAGAGCTGCATGTCCTCGGGAAAAATTACGGCTGTAGTTTCCCCTTGCTTTCAGCCGTTCGCAGTACCAGCACAGCAAGGCCGTTTTGGTTAATATTACAAGGCCAGATCAGTCAGTCATCCAGACTGGTGCCCCTGCAACTACTGAAAAGGCTGCTGCCCCTCTTCAGGAACCACGCGTTTGTCTGGCCTCTCAACAGATACCCCTCCGTTGTGGTTGCACCTACGGTACGGCCATCTGTATCGCTGAGGCACGCAAGCCTCCCCACCAACGGCAAGGTCCATGGTTCATGGGGGGGGGGATTATATTAATATCTGATTTAAATATCGACTGTGATTCTGCTATTTGTTTTTGCAGAGCAGATTGTAGTTCGTTATGAGACGCAGCTTGACTTTCTCGAAATTCTCGAGATATTTCCTCTATTCGTTTCAGTAAAACTGTCATAGGGTCAACTACCTCCTGCACATTAGTTTGATTCACACTAGTTTCACCCGATTGAGCCGTCTTGGTCTGAGATCGTGTCTTAACCATATAATCACACAATAATTGATACTAAATGATCCGTTAAAAACGTGTGTAACATATACTGTTTACTGAGTTGCTAATCACGAGCTAATGGTTATGCAGATGACCGTTTTGTGACAAATAGTCGTATTGAACTGACACACAATTTGTAACACAAACTACCGCTAATCTACTAAGGAAGTATGTGTCTATTTACACTTAACTCTTTGCTACTACCCATAGACGAGTCAGCAGAATAGAATATGACAACGTACACTTACACCTTGTAGATAACTGCGATATAGACTGGCATATCTCCGCTATTTATCTCCTTTGTTGTAACTTTGTTCTCTCGTTTCGTCACAAATGGTTACATGAAAAAGAAAATACGATTAACATCATACAATATTAATCACAATACACATACTAACTTTTGTTGCTGTGACAACCGTGTGTGTATGTGCTCATGTATGGTGTCCTGATCATCTGTCGCCAAATGTTTTTGTCTATTTTTTGTTTGTTTGTTGTCGATGTATTATGCTCGCAGTAAAAGGTCGTAACAACGTGATAAAATTGTTTCTAGTAGTGCTGTTAAAAGAATTACTGTTTGTTGCGTGTATGAAAAGTCTTGGGAGAGACGGCTGGATATGTTTAGCAACTATTCATACATAAGATTGCAGGTTCGAGTGCTGTTCTCCACGTCTCTTCCCGTACACGTCGCATTCAATCTAGAACAATTGTGCTATTTCAGTACTTTCAAAAACACTAATAAAGGTCGTGACGCTAACTTTTGTTCTCATGAAATAATAACGGTTTATTGTGTCTTTTGTATAAGTCTCCACATAACATGAAAAGAAGCGAACAGAAAACTCTAGTGACCCTTTGTTACGAGTAAACCTCAGAGAGAATAATATTCCGAGTCAGCGATATAATTATTATAGAGTCTCTCTGATAACGTCTTTGCCACTTAGCTTTCTCACAGTCGATTCAGTAAATTACATATTTATTACAATACATCATTGTAAGGGAAAAGGCAGCCTGTGATATGCTATGTGGTGTTCTTTATCTTCCAAGTGTCCCTTCAAGTACAATGTTCGCTATGTCAAGTATCTGGGAGATGGTGACCCTAAAGCATTCAAAGAAGTTTTGGAAAGCAAACCATAAGGAAATAGTGTAAATATAAGCAAACGTGAATGTATAGTACATATGCAAAAGAGAATGGGTGCCAGGCTGACAAGTTTAAAATCAGTTATGAAAGGGGCAAAACTAGATATTGGAAAACCTTGCATGGCAAAGGTAGACTGACTGACTCCATAACAGACCACATTCAGAATTGCTATGGCCTTGCAATCAGGAAAAATACAGGCAACCTTGAAATAATGAGGAAAGCTGTATGGGCTTTGTATTTGCACATCACATCCACAGATGAGCATCCAGAACATGGTTTGTGCCCCAAAGGTGAAAAGAGCTGGTGTAAATACAATAGAGGACTAACAACTAGAGAGAAATACATTCACCATCACAGTCTACCATTAGCCATCATGGAAGAAATAAAGCCCATTTTCAGAGATCTAGCTGACAGAACCCTTCTGATGAAATGTCTTCGTGGAAAAACGCAGAACCCCAACGAGTGCTTGAATAGTGTGATATGGCATCTTCTCCCAAAAACAGTGTTTGTCGGAATTAATATAGTACGTCTTGGGAATATAATTAAATGCCAGGTCCTTCAAAAGTTGGGTTAGCGTTTTGGTTCCCACACAGTACGTGCTATGTTGACTTTAGATCAGAACAGACTAACGCATGCTGACAATATAATCAAGACATTGGTGAAAAAAGTAAAACAGGTGCAGAGGAGTGCCAAAAGAAGATGATTATGAAGACTGTGAAGGGGGTATTAACTAAGGATCAGTAATGTTTTAATCTTCTTTCTCCGTTCCCCGTAAGTTTGCATTTTACTTCTTCTAGGAACATTATCTCGGGTACTGGTGAACCTAGAAGTCTAAAATTTGTATGACTTAATCACATTGGTTTCTTTTACATGCCAAAACAACGATTTTTAATTACTAGATTTACAAAAGACTTAGGGGTGATAATCTTGTAAAAAGTGATGGAAAAAATTTACTTAAAAATAAATGTAAAATATCTATGCAAGAAAATACTTTGAGAGTAAACTGTTGGTTCAGTATTGTTATAACATATCAGTGCATATACAGGAAAAATTTGATCTCTCTGTCTCCTGTAGTATGTGAGATAATGTTCTCTATAGTAGGCATATTTTAACACTGCGGGATAGGCGATTCCGTATCCCCGTAATACTGGAATGTTACTAAATGAGTCTTGAACAACTGAATTTAGAGAATGAGTGAAGCAGTGAATGTAAATAGCTCTCAGTTTAGTTTCTGTTATTGGAGACTTTAATCCTTGCAGACTACCGCTAACATTTGTTGCGCCGTCATAGCATTGCCCATGACAGCTGTTCACAGAAAGAGAATATCTTAGTAATATATTCTTCAGTTAATGTCAGCAGCTCATTAAAACCACAGAACAAATCATGAACAGCAAGATTTTGGTCAACAGTACGAAAACAAACATACATCTGCTCTCAGGTGATATATTCGATGTCTCGTCCAGCATCAATGCATATAAATCATATTCTTTTATTAGATGATTAAACATGCTCTGAAGAGACATGCTTACCAATGTTATAGGTTCATTAATTATGTCATGAAACACCCACCTGTAACTACACTAATTAATCTGTGGTATCATTTCGGGAACATTCTCGGAACATAATTTCAGAAGATTGACGAAATTAGAAGACTCATTAACATGATAACGTAAGACCAATCCTTGGCAAATGGAAAAAAATGCTGTAATACAAATTTTTCTGAAACAAACACTAGCGGCCTGCATTTCCTTTGTTCATAGAATTATGTATACTAAATGAACACATATGGAAAATTGCGTTTTTCGCGAGATTTAAACCGTTTTAGGGTAACGGACCAGTTCTTAAAGCGGTACTTAAGGAATGAATAACAGGAATTATTGTTTTCAGTAACAGTTTTTGGGAGCTATCTCTTGTTTTCACACAAAGACCTATAAAATAAATAAAATAAAAAATATTGTTTAAATATTAATTATTCTATCTGTATGATGGTGATTGTAATTGTAATTGATATTTGCTTATCTGGAACGTGGACGTTTAATTATTCGGTATCTGGCGCTTGGCAATGGCTTTTTCGTAAAGGCAATGTTACTCGTAGTTGACCGTGAAATAAAACTGAAATAATCGGACTTCGTAAATAAATCGTTTCCAAAGACTGCTGCGGTAGGTGCGGACTCATAATCTAAATCTCAATATTTCAATAATTTGCCAGCCATGCCAATACGTCGTACAAAGGTGATTGTCTACTAAACATAAAAAGTTACACAGTTAGTTAAATCAGATATATTCAATGAATAAGCCTACAGTTCATAATCCTACTTACTTTTATAAATATAAATTCTTTACAGAATCGAGTGCCTAGTCTGGTTGCAACTCGCAGTATTCTTCTATAACATGAAATATGGCGGTGTGCCAGACAATAGAATAAAATACGTGCTTCTCGCACCACTTCTACCAGAGCTCTCCATTTTCTTAATCAAACATAAGAGTAACGTAATTGTGCTTTTGTTTTATCAGCGACACAGCGCTGCAGTTGTGTGCCATAGGCTTTATTTATTTGTCACTGATTATTTATTTAATTAATATTTCGCGTTTCCGAGGAAACTCACGCTCGGCATGCAAATGTGCCTTTATATTGCCCCCTGAATTGCGAGGCGAAAGGACACACCTGCAGGCGAGCAATTCACCTAAAGGCACAAGAAAATCTAAGTTATCTACAACTATTTACATGACTTACATTATACACATTATATATAAAATTTGAATGACGCGGGTGCGCCGTAAAAGTTCTTATGTTGGCAGATAGAGTGCGCGCATGCGCAGAAGCGTCTGTGTGACTCCGGCACTGCCGTTATATCGTACAGTTAGATCATGCGGCACAGTATTGCAGTTCATATTGTTCGTGTGCGCGCGTTTCTCAGTCGTTGCACAAAGAAAATATTCAACCAAGATTACATATGAAGTCTACATTCTATGACAGGTAACTTAGTTTTAAATTTACAATATTTGTTATCACACAATACAACTTAGATTGTTGAATGTTCTTAGTTACATAGTATTGTTTTGAAATACTTCAAAGAAAAATGTCCGTATGTTTCAGGTGCGTTGACCTATACACATCATGTCGTTATTACAGTTCATATTCATCTGCTGCACAATAATTTTTTTTTTCAGGTTAGTATCGTCGTGGTAAAGTTTTTTTGATCACAGTAACATCGTTGTATAACAACGTGATTAATACATAAGCGTGTCCATTTCCCATTTCCATTATAGTCGTTGTGATGCAGTTCGTTGTGACTAAAGGCATTGCTCATTACAGATCAGACGTGACCCGTCGAGTAATTGGTCCACGTGCAGTTCGTTTTTTTTTTACATTCCGTGGAAGCTTGGTTGCAGAACCTCGGACGGCACATAGCTGGCGTCGATCCTTGGACAGTCCAGGTAAGAGTGTCCGTCACATTTCGAGAACATTTCATTCCCTGAAGTTCCAACCAAAATTCTTCCACCCATCGTGTTGTTTTCTGGACAGGCACTTTGTGTCCATTTAATCCAGTTAACATCTTGAAGTTAGGTACTGTAGTAATGTCACTAGACGATGCACGAATTATGCCCTTCACATTTTCAGTTTTTTGCTGAATATAGCTCACCTAAATGTTCGTAGTTATTAATCAAAGAAATCATTCATCGCGTTTACATAGATACGCTGCATAATGAATGGCATTAACCGATTCTTTCACATAGGTTTCTGCGTAGTTGCAGAGTTAGTAATGTTCGTTAATGTCCGTGAACAGAGGTTCACTATGCAATGTCTTTTTTGGCACTCGTTTTGTTCAAATTTTTTTTACATAGTAACAGTTACATGATACATCAGTTAAAAAAATAAGTAATTATACATACACACGTCACATATTTTCTTAGCATAAACATAATACAGTTGCACATAAACATGTTTGCATCATCATTACATAGCTATAGGTTATTACATTGTGTCACGTGATGTCATCTGAAATTAAGATAGGTTAGACACAACATTCATTACATCAGTAGGCAAGACCAGGCGTTTTCACTACTCAATAAATATTCAAAATAGTAAGAGAGAGAAAATGTTCGATTCCTCGCGTTTTGTGCGTGTGTGTAGAGTGTCTGTGTGGCCTTGACTACTGATAGATGCTTTTCGTGTTGAGAGATGTGCGTCTAATCTATTTCTCAAAGTAAAAGATCGCTTCACAGATGACGTCTGTCGGTTCGTCAGGTGTCATACCAAGTCGTGGTACCTACAATAACAAATGTTCCGTGAAAAATTAATATATCATTCACTGCTACGTAATCATAAATTTTATTTTGATATTCCGTCTTCCAGGTGGTGGCGCGCGCTGAAAGAAGAGTTCTTCTGCCTTCAACTGCGACTCTGGAACCGCTGAAATGAAAATTTCTACACTACTTATTATCTGTGTTGTAACAACAGAGTTTTTCGAGTTGCTTAGCAATATTTTGATGGGTATGACTTTGACATTATTCAGCATGAAATGCTCTAAGATCTCGGTGTGCGTATAGCCCAATAATTTTGTTAGTTCTACGATGTTGTAACAGATACGCACCAGGATGCGGTATGTTAACAATTATATACGGTCCTTCATATAGCAGACGCCACTTAGCGTTGCGACGTTTGAGTGCTACAGATTTATGATGAGTACGAAGTAGTACAAGCATTCCTACCTCGAATTTTTGTTTTCTTTTTATTATGTTTCTGTGATGTTTGTTTCGTATCTGTGTGTGATGTGTCAGCGTAGTCAATACTTCTTTTATTTTTTGTTCAGGTGTGATTTCCTTGTCTGACAACTTAGGTAATGGTTCTATCCACTGATCGTTCTGTTTGCAATTGAACATGATCTCGTTAGGTGTGTAATTTGTATCATAAATATTTAAGTTATTGTGTACGTCTTCGAAAAGACTTAGGTAGGACACCCAATTAGTATGTTTTGATGAAATATAGGTCCTCATGAATCGATTTAATTCTCGGAAAAGTCTCTCAGTCGCGTTACATTGTGGACTAAACCTCGAAATAAATATACTTCTAATGTTATTGTCCTTCAAGAAATTTTTCCATTTGTACCCAGAGTAGTATGCTGCATTATCTGACAGAATTGCTTTAGGTTTTCCCACGTGCGTCAGGTAATCACTTGCAGTGGCGGATTTTAAAGCATAAAGTTTGACATGTTTAGAAAATATATCGTAAAAAGCTAAGATATACTTGACGCCTCCAGAGCTTGCTGGATGCGGTCCACTGATGTCAGTACACAGAATTTCCAGGGGTTTACTAGGTAAAATAGAATGTAAATCTGTTTTTGTGGCTAAATTCTGAGGTTTTGATTTTTGACATATGACACATGTTTTCAGTTCCCTGTAAATTTTTCTTCTCATATTGCTAAAATAACAGTATGTACTGAGCTTTGCCAAACACTTTTTCGTCCCATAATGACCCCAAACTAAGTGTGTGTGCCAAATTAGATTACGTTCAGACTCTTTGGGAATGCATACACACCAGTTAGTAGCATTTGGATGTCGGCGGTAAAATAACACATCATTGTGTAACTTGTAATACTTAGTCGAAGGATGATTGTGTTTTTCTACCAGTAATGTTATTATCTTATACCAGTGAGGGTCAGATTTTTGTAATTTAGCCATGTTTCTGCACATATCAATATAATATTGGTGATACTGCTTGTCTTGCATTAAGAGAATCCTGTAGTCATTTATATTTTCTAAGTCACTGTTGGTATCATTCATACCTTGTGGAAGTCTAGACAAAGCATCTGCAATGGTGTTGTCCTTACCTTTTATGTACTTAATTTCAAAAGAGTAGTTCTGAAGTGTAACTGCCCATTGTGATAGTCTAGGATGTACAAGTTTACAAGTTAACAAAAATGTCAGGGCCTGGTGATCGGTGTAAATTACTGTATGTTTTCCAAATAAATAATAATTGAATTTCTTGAATGCCCATACTATGGAAAGTGTTTCTAACTCAGTAGTGGAGTATGTACGCTCACATTCAGTTAGAGTACGACTTGCAAACCCAATAATTCTTATCTGTTCCTTTTCTTTATTCTTTACAACTTGAAATAAGCAACATCCCAAGCCAGTTCGTGAAGCGTCACAAGTCATACGAAAATCTAAATTGAAATCTGGATGGCTCAATAAGCTTGCACCCACCAAAGCATGCTTAATTGTATTAAAGTCACTCTGGCACTGTTCCGACCAGATCCAAACTTGATTCTTTCTGAGTAGATTTAGCAGATGTTTACTGTTCAAAAGTGGTTGTGGCAAAAAACGTCTGAAAAATGAACATAGCCCAAGGAATGATTTTAACTGCTTTTTAGTTCGAGGGCTAGGAAAGTTTCTGATAGCATCTAATTTACTGGGATCCGGACACATGCCCTGCGAATCAATGATATGTCCTAAATACTTCATCCCACTGCAACCAAACTTTGATTTTCTAAGATTGGCTGTGACTCCAGCTTGTGCAAATTTTTCTAAAATTCTTTGAAGTGTGTCAACGTGTTCCTTCCAAGACTGTGTGGCTATCAGTATATCATCCACATAGTTTGCGACTGTCTCAACCAAATCGCCGCCAAGCACGGTATCCAGGGCTGTAATGAACACCCCAGAGCTGACACTCAGTCCGAAAGGTAGAACACAAAACTGATAGGTTCGCCCCCAGAACATAAATGCAGTATATTTCCGTGAATCAGGAGTGATACCCACCTGCCAAAACGAATTAGCGAGATCTATTGTGGAAAAATATTTTGCATCTAGAAATTTCTGTAATTGCTCTTCTAAATTTTCGGGTTTTGTGTGAACCGGTAAAATTATTTCATTAATTGCTCGTGCGTCTAACACTAACCTAATGCTTCCATTTGATTTTTTGACAACAAGTAGAGGACTACAATAAGGTGAGGTGGATGGTTCAATGACCTTCCAGTCTAACATTTGTTTTAATTCTTGCCACACAGCAGGTCGTTGAGATAACGGTACGTTATATGTCTTGTGGTAGAATATCTTGTGAGGCTTAACTTCAATCTTGTATACATACGTGTTGATAACACCTAATCGTTTGGTAAAAACTTGTAAATATTTGGATAACACTTCCTGTAGTTTTATACGTTCATGTACACTGAGAGCTGTAGCTTCACTTATCTTATGATCAAGCAATGTTTTCAAGTCCATTATCTCTGTGTCAGATGAGTGTGTTTGCATATCTTGAATGTCATTGTCAAGTACTAACTGAACCTTGTACCCTGTACAGTGTTTGTCATGCTTTAGAGTTCTCCTGTCCAAATCAATAATAATTACACTGCCTTTATCATTTAAAATACATTTACCTTTTGAGAAGTCTATAATGCAGTCCTTCTCGCTCATAATATCTATTCCTAATATGCAATTAGTCACAAGGTTTTGTACAACCAGGAATGGCCATTGTACGGTTCCATTACCTATTTTAACGTTTACAAAAACTTGCTTCGTAACCCTACATGACTTATTACCTAGTGCAGTAGTTATTTTACAGTTTTGGGCAGGAAACTCAGGCACAGGTTCCAATTCACACATTTTTTTATAGAAATTAAAAGACAAAACGCTCACAGCTGCACCTGTATCTAGGATAATAGTAGCTGGAATCCCACCTACTACACCAGTAGTAGATGCTAAAACAATTTCATTTGTGTTTGAACGACATTGTGTACTGTCTTGTAAAAGTTCATCTGATATATTGTTATTGTAGTTGTATCTTATAAATAAAACAGGTAATTTTTTTTTAGAATTATTCGGCATATCATTATTCTTTTGTTCAAGTGTGGTGTCAAATAACTGATTAACATTGAAGTCGCCCCCCAAGAATTCTTCAGCCACGACCTGGGGCATAGAAGTGACCGTTTCTAGTTTGTTGGATTAGCATTTGTACTAGGTACTGACACAGATTGAGGTTGTGCATCAGGTGTCATTTCTATTATATTCACATTCGGATATTGCCTATTATGATCTCCAAACTTTTGCGGTTGTTGTTGCTGTTGCGCATTATAACTTACCTGTCGGTCGTAAGGTATGCTCCAATTTTGTCCTGGTGGCTGCTGTGGTAAGGCAGAGTTTGAATGAAAGTACTGGTCGTTACGAGTCCAACCTTGATGCTGTCTTGGCTCGTAGTTATTATTATTTCTATTTCTGTTTGTGTTTTTGTTGTTGCATTTGTATCCGTTGTTACCGTTGTAGTTATTACCGCGGTGCCTTTTGTATGGATTGCCGCATGAAGTGTTATTACTGTTGTAACTATTGTTTGTATTGGAATACGCGTGTTGATTTTGATTTTCGTATTGAGATGGCATGTGAGTTTGCTGTTTTTGCTGTACCGCGTATCCAACTGTGGACGCGCCAGAATTGAGTTGGCAAGCCTGCATGTTTTGCATACCACTAGTGTAAACATTGTGGCTGCTGTTTTGCCGCGCGAAGCGCTGATCTTCAAGTAACATGTCAACCGAATCTAAGGCTGTTAAAAAATAATCTGAATCGTCATCCGGGATATGTAGGAGTTTTTCTTTAATGTTGAAAGGCAATTTGGCCTTCAACGCACGGAGTATATCACGCGTTGCGACTGGTTCGTCTAAAAAGTGTCCCATGTTCAAGTATTTTTCAAAATATCTGCCTAAGTTGCCATTTTTACTGTTAAAAATTTCAGGTTCTAAAATTTGTCTTCTGAGTCGCTCCTGGACGGATTGCGACCAGAATTTGTTCAGAAAAGCACGCTCAAACTCACTGTACGTGGTACATACGTCAGCTTGACTGTATGCCCAGACAGCTGCATCGCCTTGGATGTAACCGACAATATATGAAATCTTTTTCCGGTCACTCCAAGTGCGTGGAAATGCGTTACTAAAAGATTTAAGAAAAATCACCGGATGAATGGTTCGTTTTTCTGGGATAAAAATCTGAAATTGCCTGTGTTTCATTAAGCTTTCTTCTTCCTTCGTATTGTGATATGGATTTATTCCACTGTAATTACTAGTATGTTCAGCTGGCGAGTAATTACGATAATGTTGCTGTGGTGTACCTTGATAATAGCTTGTGTTTGTGTTTGCACATCGTGGTATGTGTTGTAGTCGTGGTGTGTTTTGTTCTTGTGTGTTTGTCGTGTGCGGTATGTGTGTGTCATACTCGAATGTATATTGGTTCCTGAACTGTGCATTTTGACTGATATTTTCGTTACATTCAGACTGTGGTCGATCGGTGAATTGTCTCATGGGTGCAGTGACGGATTGTACTGCGTCACTGATCAGCTGTTTGTTATTAGTAATGTATTGCGCTACGGAGTCGTGCACAATTGTTGGTAAATTTTCACGTAAGCATCTATCAAAATGTTTGTCTTTGTTCACTACCCAATCATGAAATTCTTTATTAATATTTTGAAAATGAGCTGTGGCATCAGATTGTAAGATGTCAGTCAGGTGTTGTTCAACATTATCAAATTTATTCTGTACGTCAGTAATTCGTTTTTCAAGGTTGTCATGTACTGAAGGATATGTTTGAATTTGTTCAGTAAGAACTTCACACGTGACATTAAGGTTTTTTACTTGTGTCTGTAAAAGTGCTACGTCAGTTGTAGTCTTTTCTTGTCTCGTATTAAGCTGGGAAAATTTAGTACTGAGTTCAGTCATCTGTTTGGTCAGTGTGGCGTCTATAAGTTCCACACGTTTACATAAAGTGTCATTACCTGTCTTGAGTGCTATGAGGTCAGATTTAATTGCGTCATTTTGTGTCTGTAAGGTTGCCATGTTTTCGGCGTTCTGTTTCCTTATGTATGCCATATTTTCTGCGTTTTGTTTCATTAGCATTTGTAACATGTCGGCAATGTTTAGTGTTTGCAAGGTCTGTGCCCCCGTCGCGTCATTAGACGTGACGTCATGCATCAACATGGGCTCTGACTGAGACTTTGAAATTTTTGTAGTGGACGGCCTATTGCCAAAATTTCCGTCAACACTTGCGTCAATGTTTGATAAATCGTCACTACCGGTTGCTGTCGTAAAGTCATTTTCTAACATTTGTCTCTCGTCCGAGTCGGATTGCGTTTGAATAGTACGTCTTTGCTGTTCCATTTTTGCGTATTGATTTCTAGTTATTACCATGCCACACGTGATATATGTTTCAAGAAAATATTTGACACTGATTTTAAAATAAAATGCAGTTGAGCATGAATCGCTCGTAGCAACAATGGCTGTCTGTTAATTTAAAAATATAAACTGAATTTGAGATTATTGGTAATGGCTGCTGTCCATGTTACTACGTATCGTACAGAAGTCGGCCATATTGTACACTCGTGTATTGGTATTGTTGCATACGTTATTGTTTAAGGAAAAGTACTGAGAATGAAATTTATCACTGAAAACTGTTATGCGCGAAAGAAACACTACAGAATCTACTGAAAAGCTAATACACTGAATTATACGTCTGGTCAAGCCTGCTAATGCAAAGATGCTGCGTCTTACCTTATTTTGCTGGAAGTTTCATTGCGTCTTCCCGCAAAATTTTAGAATTGGAAAATATCTTCAGATTTTTTGTTATCTCTCGTACATTCACGTCCAGGTCCAGAAAGTTGATTTTTCACATGAAACAAAGAGAACAATGTAACAAATGACAAAATAACAAGTCCGACACGCAGTCGCCAATATAAAATAAATAAAATAAAAAAAATTGTTTCAATATTAATTATTCTATCTGTATGATGGTGATTGTAATTGTAATTGATATTTGCTTATCTGGAACGTGGACGTTTATTTATTCGGTATCTGGCGCTTGGCAATGGCTTTTTCGTAAAGGCAATGTTACTCGTAGTTGACCGTGAAATAAAACTGAAATAATCGGACTTCGTAAATAAATCGTTTCCAAAGACTGCTGCGGTAGGTGCGGACTCATAATCTAAATCTCAATATTTCAATAATTTGCCAGCCATGCCAATACGTCGTACAAAGGTGATTGTCTACTAAACATAAAAAGTTACACAGTTAGTTAAATCAGATATATTCAATGAATAAGCCTACAGTTCATAATCCTACTTACTTTTATAAATATAAATTCTTTACAGAATCGAGTGCCTAGTCTGGTTGCAACTCGCAGTATTCTTCTATAACATGAAATATGGCGGTGTGCCAGACAATAGAATAAAATACGTGCTTCTCGCACCACTTCTACCAGAGCTCTCCATTTTCTTAATCAAACATAAGAGTAACGTAATTGTGCTTTTGTTTTATCAGCGACACAGCGCTGCAGTTGTGTGCCATAGGCTTTATTTATTTGTCACTGATTATTTATTTAATTAATATTTCGCGTTTCCGAGGAAACTCACGCTCGGCATGCAAATGTGCCTTTATAGACCCACGCAAAAAACAATAAACTCTGTCATTTTTTCGTCATACTAAATCCATCTACATGTTTTTATCCAATGTTTTTGAAAAGTCCGGTCCCTGTGACTGCCACTTTCAGAACCGGTATTAGTTTTCGTGGAATTACCAGAAATGAAGCTAAATCACTTTTATTGCTACGCGCTGTCTTTTCAACATCACTATTACCATCACGATTATCAGACGAGTCCCTTTGTGTTTCACTATATAATTATCCATTTTAACGATTTTGACACGCAAGATATGAAGACTTTCTATAATTTGAAGTACAGGTCAAACAGAACACAAACCAATGTCTAGCGGTCTACAACCTCTGATATCTGACTACTTCATTGTTCGTTCAGTTGTCGAAGCCTGGAAATTCTAACTCAGTGATGGTGCAAATGGCTCTGAGCGCTATGGGACTTAACATCAGAGGTCATCAGTCCCCTAGAACGGAGAACTACTTAAACCTAACTAAGCTAAGGACATCACACACATCCATGCCCGAGACAGGATTCGAACCTGCGACCGTAGCGGTGACGCGGTCCCAGAATGAAGCTCCTAGAACCATTCGGCCACCACGGCCGACCAATCTCAGTGAATGTTAAACTGTATCCTACGTGATTTCACAAGAAAAAATCTCTCACTGGCTGTTGCGTTTCGTGATTGTTGAAGAGCTTCAAATTAAAGCACAAAGAACTTCGTCAAGTTGTTAAGAGTACTGTACATTTACTGAATGTTTTGCTACGAGGGATGGAGTACTCTTCGCAGCGGGTATGTCGGCACACAAGTAATGTAAGTGGTTGTGTCAAAAGGCTATCTTAAAAGAAACCGATAAATAAATTCGCACTTCGTAGTATAAACGTTTTCATTGTATCGTACCCAACCTGATTCTTTTCTAGTTATTTAATGTAATAATAAAAATTAAAGGTTGCCACTTTAAGTTTACATTATTGATTTAACGAGCCACATTCATTTAATATTTGGACTTTTTAGAAAGCGGTCACTTCACTTATATATCAAGAAGCAAACCTTCACAGTGCCAAATGGGTACGATGAAAAGCTTTTTTTTTTTTTTTTTTTTTTTTTTTACAGAATAGTAACGTAAAGAAAAACGAATACTACGATTTTCAATTAGATGTGCTGTTGGTACCCACTAAAATATTAGGGTTTGCTTGAGTGACCGAGCATACCGATAGTCTGTGCCCACGGATCGTCGTGAGCCGAACTTGGCGATCAGAGACTTTTTCAGTTTCTACGAATTCCTAAGTACCGGATCGCTGCAATATTGCAGGTGGTCATGTCACCCCTCAACAAAATAGGAAATCGTGGCAGGCCGCATCCAACCGGTAAGAAGACTGATGTCTGAAGAAGGAAAGGAAAAGCACACAGCAAACATAAATACTTAGGTTTGATTAGTAAACCGATTAAAGTCATCGGAAAAGATAATTTCTTTTTCACAGCTGCTTATCTGTTGTGAAACTATTCAGAATATGGAGTCATGTTATCATTCCCAAATATGGTAGCGCATATTGAACATGAAAATCATGAATCTGATGCGGAAGCCATCCAGAGACAAGGAAGTTTTGAATAACACGCAAAGCTAAGGTTTGTAGGGAATACTAGCATTTATTCCGGAGTAGTAGACACACAATTTATTTCACATGTACAGAATAAACAGAATCCCGAGATAAATCACTCAAAACCATTTGTAACATCACCATGTATATTTCACAGTACAATGTAGAAAAACGTGTCTTGCAGATTATGTAGCTGGAAAAATTTTCGTAGTTAAATTTTTTATCCGCTGTTGAAACCATGGCGTGTCTGCAGCAGATGGCAACAATCTTTTAAATAGGTTTACTCTCTATTACTAACAGAAAGTATTGAAAACAGATTGTTCGGCATCCAGTGGAAATGCGAGGTTTGTTTATCAGTTGACGTCTGTGTAAACGGATACCGCCGTGAGCCCACGCGCATCACTGTCAAGAATACTAGCTCACCTGAACTGTCATCGGTTGGCGAAAAATTGAGATGGTGTTGGAAATAAATGTTTGCACTAATTTAATAAGTGTCCTGCATCTCTGGATACTTCTTTGAAAGCTATATTGAGCTATTATCGGTACTTTTAGATTCACACAGGGATTATTTTATGTGTAAAATAAAAGTAAAAGTGTACAGTGAAATATACCATCGCCTTACTGTGGGTAAAGGTTATTCACGGCGGTATGAGCGTCTTACATTCCTAAAGTTTTCACAAATAATTTCGACAAACGCCATCCATCACACTTGCCACAGGCAATAAATATTTGGAAACTCCTGTGACGTTTCGTTTTTGAGAAGAAAGGGCAGTGTTTGTGGCTGTAGATCAGAAACGTGGTAAAATTGCAACACTGCGGTCTCTCAGAAACAGAGGTGCCCGTAATCTGTGGTTGTAATGAGTCGGGGCTCATCTGCAGCTGCGCCCCTTCTCACTGATTTGCCGCACCACGCAAATCTACGACAATTAGCCTTTTCTGCATGTCACTGAGAAACAGATAGGAAAGGGATTTAATCCAAAATAACAGTTTTGATTTTGAATGCCATACTTGAAGATTAGAAAACATTTCACATTATACATGAATAAAACATTCTTTACAGTTAGTCGTTTTTCCGACCAAAATCTGCGTTTCCTCGTATTTAGTCATAGGTTAGAAATTACACTGTCACCTCACATGTGGAACATGCCACAGCTATTAACCAGGTATTTCAATACTTGGATATTTTCCAGTGTTCCTCCTTTCAACATTTTGGAGACTACTACTTCATTCTTCTGTCTGCATGTTCGGTACGAATTTTATAATTTATTTTACACTGACTTCCAAATGAGCTAGAGACTTGATTGTGTCTACATAACTTTGAAATGTATGACAATGCAGTAATAACTCACTTTCATTCAGATATGTGGCGGAGGGTACTTCGTTTTTCTCTTTGCTTCCTTATTTTATTTTTTAGGAAAATATCACTTTATCAGGTTGAAGTATTATTAATAGGTAAATGTAGCACTATTCTATTTCAAATATGATCAGGTGAAGAGATACTGAAAGAAGCCTTAAATATAACACGTATCCCATCTAAGTTCGTCAAAACGTTTATAACCACTGAAAAATTTCACACACACAAGTCTGATAAACAGAAAAAATTATTCAAATAAAAAACTTTTTTAGTTTGACACATTTTTAAAACGATCCAAAAAGTTAAAATAGTTATTTCTTCTATCCCCATACAAAAAGTCGACAAAATTTGTGATTGAAAATTTGTAATAGCTATGAAAGTACTTGTAAGTTTGGTACTGAAACGCATGGGACGAATACAGTAAACAATTCATCCACGAATAGTTCACTTTCTAACTATTATCTGTTGCATGCGTAATAGGTTTTTCAATATAAATCTTAAAAATATTTTCATATCATTAAAAGTTCAGAAACAGAAATTTTCAGAACTATATACAAATTAAGAAATCGACAAACTGTAGGAGCGGATTCCTGACTGGAAATGGAGTAAAAAAATCCTATGAATGAATATGTATCGGAAAATGCGGGCAACGGCAACAAATCGTCCCGGAACACAGTACACAGCTGCAACGCATCCACGTCACAACAGACGTTAAGAGTCACCTCCATGGGACGAATTACACGCTTTCATACCTCGCATGGTCGATTGCCGCATTCTTTCGCACTTTCCAACCTCTCTCCGAAAAGCGTCGTAGGCATTGTGGACACGCTGTTGAACGATCTGCACATCAGGAATCGGTTCAGCATACACAATGCTTTTCAGATGCCACCAGAAGCAAAAATCCAGGGGGTTAAGTCCGGCGATCTAGCAGGCTATGCTACAGGACTTCTGCGTCCTGTCCAAAGTCCGGTGAAGATGTTCTTTAGGTGTCGAAGAACTAATGCAGAAGCGAGGCGGTGCTCCGCCATCGAGAAACCACGTAACCTGTCATATCGTCAAAGACGTATTGTCAATCAGTCCAGGCAGAGTACTCTGCAGGATGTCCAGGTTTGTGAAGCTGTGAGACTTGTTAGTGATTTAATGTATATGATCATAAATAAAAAGCCTGATTTTCTTTCTTTTTTTTTTTTGAAAAAAAAAATCCTGCACAATACTCTTGCCAAAAGCCGAGAAGCGACTCTTTATGTTCTAGTTTTCAGGGGCGATCTGGGAAGCTCTCTCTGTGTGAGGCATCCCTGTGTATCTCACAGCTCAATTTCATAGCGCAACACAGAGCTGTAGCCTATGTGGTTGTGAAATAATAACTAGTCAAAGTGCGTGGTCACCAAGAATCCATGTCTGTACATTGATGCTGAGCCGATGCTGATGAAACGTCTCAACCATTCCTCGAAGGTTGTCTGTAGAGCACAGACGGCGATTATGCAGGTAGATGATGCCAGTTCTGATGCAGGTTGCTTCATCAGTAAAGAGGATAGGTGGCAGAAACTCCATAACTGTGACAATCTGGGGCAAAAACCATTGACAAAAAGCAGTGCCATGGAGGGAAATTCGCTGGTGATTATCCTTGCACTCGTTGCTGGTGATAGCTATTGTAGCGATTGTCATGCAGGATTCACAATATCGTACTTTGGCTTATATTATGTTGGCGGGCCACTTGTCTGGGGCTTGTACTAGGGTTCGTATCAATATCCTGTAGAACCCGGTCCTCCGGATCTGGTGCACACACAGTCCGCCGTCTCCCTGCACTTTCTTCTAACTGAAAGACCCATGATCACGAAAACATGCATAAAGGGTTTGAAATGTTGTGTGATGTGGTTGATGTCTGTGAGGGTACTTGTTTTGGTATAGCCATGCCGCCTCTCGACCGCTACCATCTGCTTGGCCATACACAGACAATATCTCGGCTTGTTCCAGACATGAATACCGGACAAATCTGCTGCTTACAGTGGGTTGCGTCAATCACACAGTCTGCAACACTCAAGCAACACACGATATGTGATCAGAGGAACTTTAATTCGTCAGCACCATTACCGTGGCAATATGCATACCTAGACACACATTCATTGGACCTTGTTTCCTCCATTTAGAGTCAGGAATCTGTCCGTGCTGCAGCTTGTTGGTTTGTTAATGTTCACCCCGTATTTGGTGTTAGGATTCTGCATAGGGCTAGGAGAAATTTTATGACTTTTAGTTCATTCTAAAAACGTGTTATATTAAAAATTCTTTTGTTTAAACAATTTTTTTATTTGTATTGATGACAATTTAATAGCTCCCACTAGCTATGTGGCACATCCAATGGCACAATAATATTCTAATATCTTTAAAGCTACAGAAGGTACTATTTCACAGAGAATAAACAGTTTCAGGATGAATGCAGTATGAATTCCTCAAGTTCTCATACTTGCGTCTTTTTAATGAACAGTTTACTATTTTGCAGGTAACTTGATTTAAATATTATGGCACGCACTACTAAAAAAACGGTGTTAATTTAAAATTGGCAAGTCACGTAAGTGAGCGGACACCACAACTGAACCAAGAACTGGAAGACTTTTCTATCAAGCAGGCCTACATAATTGTTTAATCCATATGCACTTACGATAAATAAAAATCTATCATAATTGCAGTTTCGCAAGAATATTGGTTTACTTGTTTGTTGACAAACCATCATTTATAACTGTTATAAATTATTTGACTGTAACATAATTTTTACAGCATTTCTTTATTTAAATACTGTTGTAATGTATTGGTAAAGTCATGAAAGTGATCATATTGAATCAAATCATGTATGAGAGCTTCAAAACGATGTACTTTGGTGGGGACAGCCTTCAGCCAACGGAAAAGCAGAGTGTAGAGACACACTATGGGCGTCAAGTGGAGACGGGACATTTCGGATAATGGGCTCAAGGCAACGATTCTGGGCAGTTTATGTTGAGTGCTGGAGGAAGACAGACCTCCCTATGGCAATATGTGTGATTCAGTCATATAGGTGATTGATTCTGGTTAATGAATAGCCGCTGTCATACTTAAACTTCTGAAGGGACTTCATATTTCAAGAGGTCTCAATATGCTCCACGGTATGACTCTTCACTTTTTCCGTTTGTACGAATATTAAGGGGAGGGGACGGGGCAGTACGTCAAACGGCTCGTCTTGGAGCAGGAGAGGCACCACAGGACATTTTAATTTACACTATCTATACTTTTACAAATAAATTCATAAAACTTTGTCAGCATGACGAGGAAGGATTCAGGATTCACACTCATAGCAGTGTAAGTTCAAAAACATAAAATATTTTTTTTACATGTGAAATTTCATCATTTTTTCATTTACTGTTGACTGCATTTGTTGCTATAGGAACACTTTTTTTTCATAAATAAGTGAGATTCTTCGAGGAATTTTGCACAGTATACAAATCATACTTACAGGTGTATGTAACTCTACAATTTATTTAATTTATGAAAAAAATGAATGAGCTGATACATTTTAAACATCATGTTTAGAAAATAATCAAATTTTATAGTTAATTATCTCAATTTTTACCACTGTTTCTGATACATTTGGAAAATTCTAGAGTTTCATACATCTGTAAGTATGGTTTGTATGCTGTGCCAAATTCATCGAATAATCTCTCTTACTTATGAAGAAAAGTGTACCTATAGCAAAAAATGCAACCAATACTAAGTGAAAAAATGATGAAATTTCACATGCAATAAAAATTAATTTTCTTACGTTTTTGAACTTCCACTGTAGTGAGTGTGAATACGGAATCCTTCCTGGTCATGCTGACAAAGTTTATGAATTTTTCAGAATGAGATTTTCACTCTGCAGCGGAGTCTGCACTGATATGAAACTTCCTGGCAGATTAAAACTGTGTGCCGGACCGAGACTCGAACTCGGGACCTTTGCCTTCGCAGGAGAGCTTCTGTAAAGTTTGGAAGGTAGGAGACGAGGCACTGGCAGAAGTAAAGCTGTGAGGACGGGGCGTGAGTCGTGCTTGGGTAGCTGAGTTGATAGAGCACTTGCCCGCGAAAGGCAAAGGTCCCGAGTACGAGTCTCGGTCCGGCACACAGCTTTAATCCTTTTATGAATTTATTTGTAAAAGTGTAGACAGTGGAAATTAAAATGTCCTGTGGTACCTCTCCTGCTCCAAGTTGGCCCGTTTGTCGTACTACTCCCCCTTAAGGAACCGATGATAGAGTGTGAATTACTACTCTTTGTAGTGCAAGCGTTACTCTGTGAATCATCATACTGCACTCTCAACTGGCTTGAGCCGGTGAATATTTCGTGTATTGTAACCACTTCGTCTTCGTGTATCTTCGATGAATATTTCATTTGGGTATTTTGCTAACAGTCTCGTAATGCTCTCAACGCAACTTTACTGCATTTGATAAGGGTATTCTCTGCCTGCATTTTAACTTAATATCATAGGACAACTTCTCATTTATCTGAAATGACCTTTCTTGAGTAAACGTTATTCAACATAATTCTTTGTAGTCTATAACGATTACAGACGATAGAACTCTTGTTATTAAATTATTCATTTATCATTGCACATCAGGTCCTCGGTAAGAGTTCAGTTCCAACCACGAAGGCACATAGAAACGCGTCTGTCTACGTGTTTTCAGAGTGCGTGTGTGGTGTGTTGCAGTGTCGGTGTCCGAGGTGACGGTGCTGCAGGAGGCGGTGGCGCACCTGCCGTGCGTGCTGCAGCCGGAGCACGGCGACGTCGTGGAGCTGGTGCTGTGGTTCAAGGACGGCGCCGACTCCCCCATCTACAGGTCGGTGCGCCCAGTGCACGCAGCAGTGGCAGCGCGCTCGTGATACTGCAGATCACGCTAGTAAGAGTGCCACCGTGTACGAGGCACTGTATCCTTGAGTCAATACATAGGCACATGCCGCCTACGCGATTGTGGTGGAGAAGATATGCGGAAGATGATATCAGAAGGTATTTGATTGTGGCCTTATCATAAGAGGAAATTACGTGAAGCGTTCTTCCTCTAAAGTCGAATAGTGACCAGAAATTTCAGAGGATCCTTTGTTGAGAGGAGGAGATATGGAGATATGTCCAGGATACACTACTGGCCATTAAAATTGCTACACCACGAAGATTACGTGCTACAGACGCGAAATTTAACCGACGGGAAGATGATGCTGTGATATAAAAATGATTAGCTTTTCAGAGCATTCACACAAGGCTGGCGCCGGTGGCGACTCCTACAACGTGCAGCCATGAGGAAAGTTTCCAACCGATTTCTCATACACAAACTGCAGTTGACCGCCGTTGCCTGGTGAAAGGTTGTTGTGATGCCTCGTTTAAGGAGCAGAAATTCGTACCATCACGTTTCCGACTTTGATAAAGGTCGTATTGTAGCCTGTCGCGATTGCGGTTTATCGTATCGCGACAAGGCTTCTCGTGTTGGTCGAGATCCAATGACTGTTAGCAGAATATGGAATCGGTGGGTTCAGGAGGGTAATACGGAACGCCGTGCTGGATCCCAACGGCCTCGTATCACTAGCAGTCGCGTTGACAGGCATCTTATCCGCATGGCTGTAAGGGATCGTGCAGCCACGTCTCGATCCCTGAGTCAACAGATGGGGACGTTTGCAAGACAACAACCATCTGCACGAACAGTTGGACGACGTTTGCAGCAGCATGGGAAATCACCTCGGAGACCATGGCTGCGGTTACCCTTGACGCTGTATCACAGACAGGAGCGCGTACGATGGTGTACTCAACGACGAACCTGGGTGCACGAATGGCAAAACGTCATTTTTTCGGATGAATCCAAGTTTTGTTTACAGCATCATGATGGTCGCATCCGTGTTTGGTGACATCGCAATGAACGCACACTCGAAGCGTGTATTCGTCATCGCCATACTGGCGTATTAACACGCGTGTTGGTATGGGGTGCCATTGGTTACACGTCTCGGTCACCTCTTGTTCGCATTGACGGCACTTTGAACAGTGGACGTTACATTTCAGATGTGTTACGACCCGTGGCTCTACGCTTAATTCGATCGCTGCGATACCGTACATTTCAGCAGGATAATGCACGAGCGCATGTTGCACGTCCTGTACGGGCCTTTCTGGGCACAGAAAATGTTCGACTGCTGCCCTGGCCAGCACATTCTCCAGATCTCTCACCACTTGAAAACGTCTGGTCAATGCTGGACGAGCAACTGGCTCGTCACGATAGGTCAGTCACTACACTTGATGAGCTGTGGTATCGTGTTGAAGCTGCGTGGGGAGCTGTACCTGTACACCCCATTCAAGCTGTTTGGCTCAATGCCCATGTGTATCAAGGCCGTTATTACGGCCAGAGGTGGTTGTTCTGGGTACTGATTTCTCAGGATCTATGCACCTAAATTGCATTAAAATTTAATCACATGTCAGTTCTAGTATAATATATTTGTCCAATGAGTACCCGTTTATCATCTGCATTTCTTATTGTTGTAGCAATTTTAATGGCTAGTAGTGTAGTTACATATATCTGGTGGTTGAGATAAGAGTCGTCCGTTGCCTCTCTGTTGTTCTCACTGGACACACCCTTAATGATCACAATATAGTGAGCGTGTTATATACCTGACAGCAGTGCTGCGTGAACCTATTGCTCGTATTTGTGTGCATAATTTGAGAAAGCCTGCCCACTTCCTTTAGAACTAAACCTCAGCCTTCATAAGATTATGAACCTGCTTCTTTCTGCTCTCAAATACCAACCGACATAGAACACGATTCACTAATTATACTATTTGTCTACAAATATGAAGATCAGGAGACGGAAAAAATGTCAGAAAGTGCAACGAAAATGAGTAGTGGGGGAGGGGTCGGCGTTACTCGGAAGTAAGACAGCCGGGATTTGAATTGGAGCATGGACTGCAAACGCCACACTATACGGCCTCAGAGTTTAATAAATTGCGCCATTTAGGATCAGTCTGTGCAGGAAAACTGTGCTTGTTATTTGTGGTTTACGCTTCCTAATAACTTGAAAAAAAAAGTAACAAGGTCTTTTGTGGTGGAAGTAGGAGGTTTCGATGCAAAGTTTTTACGGAATATAAGCACAAATGCTACTTATTTACACAACGTAGACCCTGAGCTGATTGTAAAAAGAATGTCACCTTTTATGTAGTTCCATGTGTAGATTGGGTGCGAGGTAATAAATTCACGAAAAGCGAAGTCGGAAAACAACATACATTAGGCTTCTAGTCATGCAAAAAATACAAGTATTGAGTTAAACCGGTTAAGATCCCCTCCGAGTATCGTGGCAGAAGAATATCCAAAAATAACATTGCAAACTTCTGAAGCATGACCTTACGAGATTCTGTTTGAAAGTCATTTGAAGTTACAGAAGCTTAACTCAGAAACAGTTACCGATCACAGCGTGTTCTGGTAAGATCAAAGGCGAGACAATGACATGAAGTTTCCCACGCCATGTTAGAATGCAAAAGGCAACGCTAAAAGGACGCAATTCTAGATGAATGCCAAAGCTCAAGTGAATTGCAGTCGCATAACTAAAACTCGAATGTTCGGCGCTTGCTGAAAGCTCAATGTATTGCCGAAAGTTGTCGGCCGAACGGACTCAACTCGAAAGCACAAGTGTCTAAATCACGTCCGCTCGGAGTGGTGCCAGGAATCAGAGTGCTTTGTGCTCAAACTGTACGTGACCGCCAATTGAAAAACACGCGTCCAGCACACTGATGGGCCGGCAACGGTCAGAGTTTGCGCTTCTCCCTGAGAAACACCTGCCTGTTCCCATTGTAAGGATGCACCGCTCCAACAGAGTGGACTAGGGCCACATCGTCTTTGAATTAACAAGTGGCTTATGTGTGGCGCGCGAGTGAGTGTTTATAAAACATGCTACCGCTAAGGCAGCTGTTTTGCGTCTGCATTTCAAATTAGTACTGTTATGGCGGAAAAGAATACTGTTAGGGGAAATAGTAATTTTGTATCTGAAGGTACAGGTTATTCAAACGTGATTTACGGGCCACAGGGAGAAGAATTTTTACTCTTCTCGGAGAACACGTTAACTTCATCAGTCGATATATATTCAAAACAGAAATAAACATGCAGACATCGTCGGCTGAAAAAACAAAAAGTCTGTCGACATACTTGTCTACGAAACACGTATGTTTCGCGATGCATTCGCTAGCTTCTTAAACATACCTGAACATTTACACAGCGCTTCATCATCAGCCATTTGACATCCACTCTTGGGTAGTGGCTGGCTTCCTCTGATCCTGTTCATCCATTACACGATCACGTCGCTTCTGCACGTTTTCTAATGACTTGTACCCACCTTACATTGGATCATCTTCCGGTTCTTGCCTCATGTATCATTCATCGCCTTGTTACTTGTTCCTCACATGTCAGTTTCCTTTTCATTACGATCATAATTTATCTTCCATTGTAGTGTGTGCTCTGATACAGTCATGTCTGTTAATCAGCAACATGCATATCACGATCGCTTACTTCGTAAACATTAGTTTTAACGTTTTTTAAACTAAGCGTCCATATCTCAACTCCCTTAGTAAAAACTGGGAAAACAGACTTATGATGCCTACCATGATTACTGCGACTAATAGAACCGCCATAAATCTCTTCCAACAACTCGTCCAAGTTAGTCACACAATCATTGCCACCGTTTCTTCCTTGAAACACGTGAATCGCAAGACTTCGTGGAATCAAGCACTTCGTTAATGTTTGTCATGTTGCTCATAGTCTCTAACGTGCTTTTGGTGTGAGAAGATATCAGAGTTATTTCTCCCTATAAGACAGCCATAAAGTAGTCATCCGTTTACGTTTCTTGATACTTACACTACCTTACGACCTTTTCGAGCGAAGTACTGGCGCAAATATCTGCTGAGTGAGTTCTTGGCGCCATACGTCTTCTCTTACTTCAAGCACGGTCGTGCTCCAGTATCACTTACATCTGCTGGTATTTAATTCTACTCCACAGCATCAGATTTCGTGATGTTTCCACGACACCCGGCATGTGGAGCAATTAAAGCCAAGATACAGTGAACACAGGCAATGGTCGCAGTATGAGCCCCTTAAACTGATACAATTTATCCGTGATAGTTTCCAGACGCTGTGGAAATAGGAAAGGCAGTAAAAAGCAAGCAAGAGCATAGCGTTCGCTAATGGCGGAACAGCATCTTACCAGCAACGCACCCCCCCCCCCCCCAGCTTCAAACGCCAGATCCTTCTACAAATGAGCTAATGTTTTAAAATATTTGACCTTAAGCATGTGAGCGAGAAAAAGCTTAGGAACTTTACTAAATGGATAAATAAACCTGCGTAATTTGCGCTCAGTTTTTAGCAAACGCTAGATTTTCAAGCATCTCAATGTTTATGACATCATATCTTCTGAACTGTGTATTTACAATGACATATAATTTTCCAGGTACATTTGATGGTACGTATGGTCTGCAAAATGTATTGCGAACAGAGTTAGTAGTAAAAAAGTAATAAATTAAAATTTCAGCTGCATATATTCTTCCTTTCATCATTTGTGAGAACAATTTCTTAAAGGTTTGCGATTATGTAAAACTTTTATGGAAGTCCCTAAGCGCTCTTATTCCGAAGTAGTGGATGAATACAATGTGGGTAATTAGCGTGCACTGAGTTATTCTGTTTCACGGCATATACAGGTTCTTACTGTAATACATACTCATCTTACTGTGTTAAACATTTATCGTAAGATGGTCCCTCCTGATGAGTAGATAGGGAAGATTATGACGAATTATGACAGCATTTTAAATATTTAAATTCTCTCGACAATTATCTAGAATTTGGAAAATCAATTTTTTGTTGCCCTGTAAGACGTTAGGAAGTCTCCCTGGTACTTGGAACCTCGTTAGTTGTTCAGTAATACACATTGTTGTCCAGTTGCGCGAAAGTGGAAGAAAGTAGTGTGGTAGAAGGTCCAGAGGAATGGACCTTGAGCTATTAAAAAGGGCTGCTCACCCAAGTAGTAGAAGACATTTAGGATCTGATTCTTTACGGTTTGTCATACCTCACATGGTATACTATGCATCATTAAGCGCTGATAGTCACTAGCTGACCAGCTGCCTTGGTTTGGAGGCAAGCACCTCAGCAAGACACACAACTCTAGGAGAAAAACCTAAACGACATGCCAACCAGCTTTGGCGAGACCCAAGGCAATGAAAGCTTTGCAGCACTACGTGGGGGTAAATCTCTCCTTTCTCTGTTGTCTGTGCCTCACATCTATTAGATTTACCTTTGTGACGTATTAATCGAGTTACTTTAAACAATCAACATGTAAAGAGTAATGTGTAATTTAATATCTCACAAAGGTCGAAATTAACATGTAAAGGGCAGTTGTTTAATTTCCTTCTAATTAATGTATCTGTACTTGTATTAAAGTGTGTGTTTCACTATTAGTCACTTTGTATTCATGCAAATCTTTCTCAGGTCCATACATTTCAGCGTCATTTGTTTGTCTAAATTTGTCCTGCTCCCAACAACCAGTGAAAACGACTGTTACGACAGGAGGGTCCCAGAGTAACTTGGCCAGACTTCCATTGCTTAATCCTACTCCCTCCAACGTAACCACGTTGTTCTTGCCATAACATGCGTAAATTCAATGTGAGAGACATTTACCTTGTGTTTCAACTATCCGTGCTGCCTTTGCCTGGCCGGCCACGGTGGCCGAGCGGTTCTAGGCGCTTCAGTTCGGAACCGCATGACTGCTACGGTCGCAGGTTCGAATCCTGCCTCGAGCATGGATGTGTGTGATGTCAGAAATCTGATTTCTCGATGATAGTTGTTAAATACCTTATTTAGTTGGTGTTTCATTAATTAAATATACGATATTAAGGTCATAAAACGTGAGCAGAGGAGATTTGTAGGATCACGTCGCGATTAAGGGTTCCAACATAACAGCCACTGTGGGACGTGATGCAAACTAGGGAATTCTACGCATTTCTAGTTTCCTGACTAGCAAGGTGAACATCAGTTTTGATTGTAATAATAGGAAGAAACAACCAGAAATACTTCTTAAGAATATAGAGGTAAGATTGATATGTTTTGAGGAAGTCTGAAGAAATTCAGAATTATACAAACGGATTTTTAGTGTGAAATATGAAACCAGTCAGGAAGTTTTGGAAGTATAACAGTCATTGACACTAAAGTTTCGCATGGTGTGGGAGAACACCTCTATGTCACTTTGTGAATTCATGAATAAACTAGTTCAGGGCAAAAAACAGGCGGGTAATAAACTCTTCAGTCTTAAAGTCAGACAACAGGAGAAAGTGAAGCGGCTAATTGTAGCTGATCACGGAGCTGTGAATAGTCTCAATTGTGGCATTGTGATGGTGGTGGTGGTTGGAATTGGTAGTTTGTAAGAAATACACCTCTGGATCCTTTTTATCATAACAACTACAGTGACTGAATCGAAGCTGTTGGGGCGGTCGTTGTTCTCTGTGATGCAGTCGCCCACCGTGGCAGAAGAATGCTCGCGTCAGCAACTGTCTGCCATGAAGGCAATGTGTGGTGATGGTGGCCTCGAGCAGCAGTCAGCTTAAGAGCTCAGCGCTGACGCAATGTAGTGGCGGCTTCTGGCAATAGACAGCAGAAGCCGCTCTGGCTGCCAGTCCACTTCCGTAGTGGTGGCAGAAGACACACAGGTTCAACTGAGGTCAGACAGCGGGGTCCAGCATGGCTGATGACCATGGTGGGTGCTCACTGTGGGCACTGAGCAGGAACAATGTAGGCTCGCATGAGGCGATGGACGACAGTGGTGGCTGTGCAGCTGGAAGGCCAGGCTCAAATCAATGGCTCACCAAGGACGCGGCTGTCAGCAGATGTTAGCCACCCAGCGGGCGATATTGCGGTGCGAATGCGCCAGGATGACAGTATACGGACTTAGACAGAGGCCTTCAGCTATTCACAGAGATGTTGAACAATGGCGGCCACTTACTTCAAGGTGGCATCTGCTGCATAACTGAACATGCTGTATAAATTGAATTCTACTGAGACTCAGGGTCTGAATTAAGTGGTATGTATATAATCCAGGCCGGCTAGCGTTTTCCCAATGACAGCACTGCTGCCCTGTATGTCGCAATGGAATGGCGCAGTTTGGCGTTACCTTTGGACAACTATGATTTCATTAGCCTTGGTTTTCCTGTCTGGTCAGGTCCTCCAGAAGCCCTTTTGGTGCTTTATGGTGTCGCATCTGCAGCTTTTAGAGACTCTGTCTGGCGCCTTCCACATCGTCAGTGGACTGAATACGTGTTCTTGGGTGCTGAATAAGCGCTTTTGCGCCGTGGTACCCAGTTATCGAGCTTATATGTACCTCCCCTTGGTGATGTCCTTCTGCTGGATCGATTCTTTACACTGGGCGAATCAGTGATGCGATAGCATCTTACGTAGATGAAAAGATTAATTAGGCAGCATGATATAACTGGAGCTGGGTCTTTACCTTTCAAGTCTCATTGGAAGGAACCTGAGTAAGGTCACTGAGTCTCTCTTTTTTCTATATAAAATAAAAGTAAGTGAGAAAAATCAGGCGATGCAGATGACTGACGCACTCGAAGGTCACAATGTTTCACACCAGGTTGCTGCAAGTGAATGAGTCCTGCACAGTGATAGAATTGTTCCCCACAAAGTGGTGGAGGTTTTTGCCACAGAAACGACAGAGAAACCATAGTTTCCTAAGGAGTCCGTGATAATTGACAAGCAGAAACATCAAAGCTAATAACCAAGCGCCGACATATTTGATGCCTGGGAACGAGCAAAATACGCGTGAATGGTTTTTAGATGTTCTGATGATGATATAGGAATGGTTGAAGAAGAAGACGAAGAAGAAGAAGGGGAACGCTAGGCAGATGTAAGAAATGTGACAGAATAGTTATAGCTGTCATCATCTTTGGAATAACATGTTATTTCTGACCAGTGGCATGGAAAGGAAAGATACTCGTCTCCTACTAGGTAAGAGAGACGAGCGATTAATTAACAGGGTCCTACTTCTATTTATGCCTTGCTTACTGGATTCTCCAGTCCGCCCCCGGTAGCTGAGTGGTCAGCGCGACAGACTGTCAATCCTAAGGGCCCGGGTTCGATTCCCGGCTGGGTCGGAGATTTTCTCCGCTCAGGGACTGGGTGTTGTGTTGTCCTAATCATCATCATTTCATCCTCATCGACGCGCAAGTCGCCGAAGTGGCGTCAAATCGAAAGACTTGCACCAGACGAGCGCTCTACCCGACGAGAGGCCGTCGTCACACGACATTTCATTATATTTTTTACTGGATTCTCTGGTGAATAGTACGAATAAAAGGTGATTGTATGCTCCCGTATGCGTCTTCATTTGTCTTATCTACTACTTGTGGTCAGTTACTGCAGACTCATTCGATAGAATTAAAAAAAAAGTTTTGCAATCTGCTAATAGATTGTGTAAATTTTTTCAGTTCCGTCTCATGAATAATCATTGTTTTGCTCCCAAAAATCCACGCGTGCTTCCTCTGGGCATCCAGTTTCCACTCCAGTACCGGCTGCACAGGACGCTATCACACAGAAACATTCGGTTGCTGCCCATTAAAAGAAATCTCCTTTATGAATAATAAAAGTTTGAATATTGATCCTTCTACTTCAATTGGAAAAAAATTAAAATTACACTATTGTATCATTTCGCACAAATAGGGTTCCCAAACGTTGTTCAACTGGTACACTTCAATAGAGCGCTACGAGCGGCAGTTATGCCCAGTTTCGTCTCCTTTTGTAATACCAGAGCAAGTTTCTGGAACTAGTTGCGAAGCAGCGTGTTTGCTAATGCGCTATGACGTCACGCGGATTCCTGACATGCCGCAGCTGTTCCGCGCCGAAGTAGTTGGGTTGTGGTCAGCGCCCTGTGACAAATTTACTGTAATTTGCTCGCAGCAGCAACATTTCAGCACCCGGGTGCAATAGCTGGCATACTAGGATACTTAGTACAACGTACAGACTGCAAGTTAATACGAGAATAACTAACAGGAGAAAGCTACTATAAACTAAATTGCTGTCGCAAAATATTATTAAAAACCAGTTTCCAGCCCTTAACTTTCATTATATACGTTCTGATAATCGAAGCAACAGGATGTTAAGACAAGAATCTTTAATAGTAACAAATATAAAAATCAAAATTATTGCTTTTATAGAACCGTAATACAATCATTTTCATTTATCCCCTTTATCGAACAAACCATAATGATGGACTCCACATTCCAGTAAAACTACTATTTTACGACTTATATAAATTGAAGCTACCTTAAAAATATTGACAAAATAATCAATAATGGCCGGGCGTTGTGGTCGAGCGGTTCTAGGCGCTTCAGTCCTGAACTGCGCTGCTTCTACGGTCACAGGTTCGAATCCTGCCTCGGACATGGATATGTGTGATGTCCTTAGGTTAGTTAGGCTTAATTAGTTCTAAATCTAGGGGACTGATGACCTTAGATGTTAAGTCCCATAGTGCTTAGAGCCATTGAACCATCTGAATAAGTAATGAGAGAGGTATTTGGATCCAGGTTAGAACCTCGTAAATGAAAATCCTTCACAAAAATAAATACATCTATAATGAGCTCAAAATGATACTTCCCTTCTGTGCAGCACTCCAAAACCGCTGCCACTATCCTGTACAGTAATTAAGCAGCATAGAACGTCTATGCAGCGTGCTTTCCTTTTACAGAAGCAGTATTACATGGAATTCATAGGTACACACTGTGCACTCAGATACATATGACTTAGATACTGATTTAATTAACCTGCAACAAATATATGTTACATACCGGAAACAACAATATTTCATCACCTTAAGAAATAATATTCAAGCACTCTCAGTGAGACCGGTAGCATCAGACTGCTACCAAAACTATTAGAGGAATACCAGTCTATTACTCTGCCCCTTAGTAACGGTACCTTTAAGGTTCCTTTCAAAACACCATTGACGTATTGCAAAGGACTGACTATTATTTTACGGTCGGAGGGTCGAATCCAGCCTCGGGCATGGAATATGTGTGATGTCCTTAGGTTAGTTAGGTTTAAGTAGTTCTAAGTTCTAGGGGACTGATGACCTCAGATGTTAAGTCCCATAGTGGTCAGCGCCATTTGAACAATTTTTGACCATTATTAAATTCAGCATCGTGTCTCCAAACCACAAATAGCACTCGGTATTTCACAAGACATACAGCTTGATGACAGCAGTGAACTGTTTCAAGAAGCTTTTTTAGTAAACTTTCAGTAGAGGCACAGTGCAATTATACCTTAAACCAAACGTTGGCTTCGTACGTGCTTATAACGCCGAAAACGCCTCAGATGCAGTTATCACTTTCACCTATCAAGCACTGATACTTCTGTAACATCACTGTTTGCGCAAGAATCCAGGAACACACTACCAGTTCCAGGGCAATTCGTTCGGGCCGCTAACCACACCATGCCAGACACGCTCCGGCTTGGCTCACTCCACTCGACAACCACCTCTCTCGCCGCGGACTACCGCGCCAGAGAGCCTTCCAGTCCGAAGACACACCATTACCCTTTGATCGGCTATCGGTAACTGTCGATATGACACAAGTGTCGCAAAAACGTCAGAACGCCCATGCAACATTATGTCATCGAACACCGTAACACCTGTACAACCAAAACAACCATATTCGGCAATGTTCCTGAGTCATCACGTGTTCTCGCCTATAACCATACGAAGGTACGTCCAGCGTTATACGTAGCCGTGGTTTCTATGTATGGTCTAAGTTTCATCGAGCTATGTTACTTGGCAGTGACACATTACGTGAAAGTTATTTTCGTCCTTAAGTTTTACACACCATTGTGTCTTGCGAAGTTAAAACGGGTGGACTAGTGGCTAACAGGAATGGCTCAGCTTGTATTTCCTATCTGCAACTTTCACACCTCTTTCATCTCCATGACATGCATCCTATCTGTTTCTCTTGCTGTGTATCTATCATCGCAATTGAAGAGGGTTATGGAGAAGTGTGTGTGTGTGTGTGTGTGTGTGTGTGTGTGTGTGTGTGTGTGTGAGTATGTGTGTGTGTGTGACAAAAACCGACTAAATATACTGTACAGTCACTTTAATGTCACGCCCTGTCAAAAGCATAGATAACCAACTTTTGCTGGACGGACCGCTGCGAGTCGTGCAGGAAGGGTGTCGATAAGGTTCTGGAAGATACTAACAGGGTTTCTCGGTTTCTACGCAAGGTTTGTCTTTTGGGAATCCATGGTGCTAACAGCCCATCGAAGTGGTTCCACAGATTCTGGATTCGGTTTTAATCCAGAGAGTTTGGTATCTAGGGCAGTATGGTAAACCCATTATGGTGCTCTTCGAGGCAAGCACATATACTGCGAGCCGCGTGACACGTTGCACTGTCCTGCTGGTAGATGCCATCGCGCCGAGGAAAAACAAACTCGATTTACGAGTGGACGTGCTCCATAAGGATAAACTCATGCTCGTGTTGCTCCACTGTGCCTTCCAAAATGAGGAAATCACCCAGGGAATACCACGAAAACATTCCCCAGACCATAGCGCATGCAGAGTGTTTGCTTTTAGATGGTTCACATCGTACACGCCAGCGGCCATCTTGTGGTGGAGCATAAAAAGTGATTCATCTGAGAAGATCACCTGTCGCTACTCATTGGACGTCCAGTAGCGGTATCGGCGTGAAGATTCCAGACTTCGTCATCGGCGTGAAAATTCCAGACTTCGTCATCGATGAACAGCGGTGTTCCTGACCGACGCGCCTACTGCAGATGCCCATATGCTGCAACGTTTGTTTGAACGCTCGTTGAGGAGACACTTTTGGTGGACCCTTGGTTCATCTGGGTGATCAGTTGCTCTACAGCTACTTGTCTATTCGCCTGTACACATCTCTTTAGCTCATCCCTGTCGTCTAGGCCCCGTGGTGGACCACAGTTGCCTCTGCGCCGGTTTTAGATAGAGCCTTTTTTGCAGTGCACGGTGTACTTTAACGATGCCGGCAGGCGAATAGTTTACATACTGAGCCCTTTCGGAATACTTCCACTCTTGGCCCAAAAGACAGTGATCATGTTCTTTTGGACTTCACTTAAATCATTCCGTTTCTGCATAATGAAAACGACTGTGCTCATTTTCGTCCCCTACCACCACCTCGACTGTCCCCGAGACGCTTTATATGCCCTCCACTGCTAGTTGTATCACTTGTCATCTGTGAAATGTTATCGCACGTTGTGGTCAATTATAGGCGGTGGTCACGTTGAAGTGACTGGGCCGGATAGTTTTACGCGTTTCTGCTACGTGTGAACCACGTGCAGGTTGCGGTGCCCACAGCATTCACTTTTAGTTTCTCAGATATAATGCTAAACCATTACATCCTTTCATCGCTAGATGTGACTATTGGTTAATCTCTTGTTGCACTGTCTTCCTAGCCAATCCCTGATAACGACACTGACGGCTATTGCGCTTTGTGTATCTGTAAAACTACATTTACAGTTGTTGTTATTGAGTGAAAATAATAATATGCGAATGTTACACGCTACAACGAATGGTAAATTTGTTAATAATAATAATGGCAAATATATATATTATTCATAAAATGGAAGATAATGGAGGTACAACTATTAGCCAGAACATTATAGGCACCTACATAATAGCCGATATGTCCACTTTTGGCATGGATAACAGCGGCGACGCGTCGTGGCATGGAAGCAATGAGGCTTTGGTAGGTCGATGGAGTGAATTGACACCACATCTGCACAAAAAAGTCACCTGATTCCCGTAAATGCCGGGAAGAGGGACCATGAGCTCTGACACATCCCAGACGTGTTCAGTAGGGTTAGATCTGGCGAGTTTAGCGGCCAGCACAGCATTTGGAACTCACCACTGTGTTCCTCGAATCACTCCAACACACTCCTGGCCTTGTGGCATGGAGCATTATCTTATTTAAAAATGCCACTGCCGTCGGGTGAAATGATCGTCATAAAGGGTTGTACGTGGTCTGCAACCAGTGCGCGATATTTATTAGCCGTCATAGTGCCTTGCACGAGCTCCGCTGCACTATGGATGCCCACGTGAATGTTCCACAGAGCATGTGGAGCCGCCGCTAGCTCGTCTCCGTCCTCCAGCACAGGTGTCAAGGAGCTGTTCCCCTGGAAGACTACGGAATCGTGCCATCCCATCGAAATGATGAAGAAGAGTCGGGATTCATCAGACCATGTAACGCTCTGCTCCTGCACAACGTCCAGTGACGAATGTCACGTGCTAGTTTCAGCCGTAGTTGCTGATGTCGTAGTGTTAACATTGGCACATGCATGGGTCGTCGGCTGCGAAGGCCCATCGTTAGCAGTGTTCGGTACACTTTATGTCCACTCACACTTGTACCCTGCCCAGAATTAAAGTCTGGTGTTAGTTCCGTCCGACATCTATAATAAGGGGCGGCCGCGCAACTCTACGACGTACACTCCTGGAAATTGAAATAAGAACACCGTGAATTCATTGTCCCAGGAAGGGGAAACTTTATTGACACATTCCTGGGGTCAGATACATCACATGATCACACTGACAGAACCACAGGCACATAGACACAGGGAACAGAGCATGCACAATGTCGGCACTAGTACATTGTATATCCACCTTTCGCAGCAATGCAGGCTGCTATTCTCCCATTGAGACGATCGTAGAGATACTGGATGTAGTCCTGTGGAACGGCTTGCCATGCCATTTCCACCTGGCGCCTCAGTTGGACCAGCGTTCGTGCTGGACGTGCAGACCGCGTGAGACGACGCTTCATCCAGTCCCAAACATGCTCAATGGGGGACAGATCCGGAGATCTTGCTGGCCAGGGTAGTTGACTTACACCTTCTAGAGCACGTTGGGTGGCACGGGATACATGCGGACGTGCATTGTCCTGTTGGAACAGCAAGTTCCCTTGCCGGTCTAGGAATGGTAGAACGATGGGTTCGATGACGGTTTGGATGTACCGTGCACTATTCAGTGTCCCCTCGACGATCACCAGTGGTGTACGGCTAGTGTAGGAGATCGCTGCCCACACCATGATGCCGGGTGTTGGCCCTGTGTGCCTCGGTCGTATGCAGTCCTGATTGTGGCGCTCACCTGCACGGCGCCAAACACGCATACGACCATCATTGGCACCAAGGCAGAAGCGACTCTCATCGCTGAAGACGACACGTCTCCATTCGTCCCTCCATTCACGCCTGTCGCGACACCACTGGAGGCGGGCTGCACGATGTTGGGGCGTGAGCGGAAGACGGCCTAACGGTGTGCGGGACCGTAGCCCAGCTTCATGGAGACGGTTGCGAATGGTCCTCGCCGATACCCCAGGAGCAACAGTGTCCCTAATTTGCTGGGAAGTGGCGGTGCGGTCCCCTACGGCACTGCGTAGGATCCTACGGTCTTGGCGTGCATCCGTGCGTCGCTGCGGTCCGGTCCCAGGTCGACGGGCACGTGCACCTTCCGCCGACCAATGGCGACAACATCGATGTACTGTGGAGACCTCACGCCCCACGTGTTGAGCAATTCGGCGGTACGTCCACACGGCCTCCCGCATGCCCACTATACGCCCTCGCTCAAAGTCCGTCAACTGCACATACGGTTCACGTCCACGCTGTCGCGGCATGCTACCAGTGTTAAAGACTGCGATGGAGCTCCGTATGCCACGGCAAACTGGCTGACACTGACGGCGGCGGTGCACAAATGCTGCGCAGCTAGCGCCATTCGACGGCCAACACCGCGGTTCCTGGTGTGTCCGCTGTGCCGTGCGTGTAATCATTGCTTGTACAGCCCTCTCGCAGTGTCCGGAGCAAGTATGGTGGGTCTGACACACCGGTGTCAATGTGTTGTTTTTCCATTTCCAGGAGTGTATATATGACGTTAGTATCTGTTCCCGAAAGAACGGTTACCGTAGATGACCATGCAGCTTTGCTAGAAATGAAATGATAATTAAATTGATACCCTAGCTGCAAATAGGCGTTGATGACACGCTGAAAATGTGTGCCCCGACCGGGACTCGAACCCGGGATCTCCTGCTTATATGGCTGACGCTCTATCCGTCTGAGCCACCGAGGGCACAGAGGATAGTGCGTCTGCAGGGACTTATCCCTTGCACGCTCCCCGTGAGACCTACATTCCCAACATGTCCACACCACTACATTCGTAGTCGAATGTAGGTCTCATGGGGAGCGTGCGAGGGATAAGTCCCTGCAGGCGCACTATCCTGTGTGCCCTCGGTGGCTCAGACGGATAGAGCGTCTGCCATATAAGCGGGAGATCCTGGGTTCGAGTCCCGGTCGGGGCACACATTTTCAACATGTCCCCAACGAAGTATATCAACGCCCGTTTACAGCTAGGGTGTCCATTTAATTATTATTTCATTTCTACGACGTATGGAAGTGGTTTTACCTTTATTTCGCCACGTGTTCAAGACACTCACAGCAGCACTCCTCGAATACCAACAAGCCGTGCAGTTTCCGAAATGTTCATGCCGAGCCTCCAAGCCATTGCTATCTGCCCTCGGTCAAACTCAGATTGATCTCGTGCCCTCCCTATTCTACAAACGGACAGCAGACTTACTGATACTACATGCACCGTCTGTGTTTCTGACTTTGTCATACCTGCTCCGGTGTCGCTGCTATCGATTGCAGGTCGGTGGTTATAATATTCTGGCTGATCAGTGTAGATTATAGCAGCACCGTGGTAAGATAACATTTTAATAGTCAACAAAACGCTGCAGCATTAAGTGGAAGATTAAATCCCTACTTGTGCAATAAGAATGCTAGTTACAGATACCGTAACAGAATCATGACTAAGGAATTCTAATGGAACCGAATGTCCTGCAATAAACAATAAGGGATGCATGGTGGTGCATACCAAATATACACAGGCTGTACGACAGGAGTTCAATTCTAGTTTATATCTGAACAAGTTGAAGTTCGCTAAACCTCTTCCGAGTAGCTAAAGCTGTAAAGGAACACCCTTCATAAGTAGTTCCGCTATAGCTAATTCAGGAACAGTGGGAGTCGCCTTTTCGTAACCGACATTGTCTTTAATTACCAAGTGAAGGGAACGATAGTGTCATAAAGAAGAGTTTTGTTACTATCTTTCAGTTTAAATCTTTCGCAAACGACTGCATGAATGAAAGAAAAGTGATGAATAACTAGAAACTTCTTGCAAGTTGTCAGTTTAAATCTTTCGCAAACGACTGCATGAATGAAAGAAAAGTGATGAATAACTAGAAACTTCTTGCAAGTTGCCAGTGTACTAAGAAATGCATGAACTGAGAAAGACCAAAATTCACGAACGATACATTCTGAACACTGCCAATACCACCTGCATTCGTGGTCCAGATGTGCATATATAGGGTGAAGCGAAGTTCGCGCACTCGGGCTTCCTGGCGCAACTCCTCACATGCCAGCGATAAAAAAGTGTCTCTCACAAAATTTCGTTCGGCGAGTAGACCCGACAGAAAAAGGACGTTAAAGAGCAGAAATCTGGTAGCATTGTAATCACATGAATGGTAACTACCGCTGTCAGCTCCTGTTTGCTATTCCGTACAGGAGGTCGAGGGCTCGATCCGGCGTTGGGGATAATTTTTTTTATTTGCTTATTTCGTTCTGTCATTTCATACTGTATTATACACCGTTTCTTAGGTCACATGAATCGTAAATTTACTAAATTTTGTAACACTGAACATAACAAATTAGGAATAGACAGTTGAAGCAAATGACCTGGCATAGGACAGAATAACTACAAAAACAATATCGAGTTGCTAAAGATATAGCACAGTACAGTAACATAACATCTACTTGTCATTTACACTACATTTAATATGGCGCTTAGATGTCGCATTTTAGCAACCAGTGACAATAATAATGACCATATTAATGGCCGCATGACATTCAGAAGAGAATGCGTTGTCCTCAGAACAACATACGCTCAAAATGACATCCCTGCATGTCCCAACATTGCACAACCTGCCGGATCGTGCAACTCTGGACTCTTCACAGCAAAGCTGCGTCCTCAGTAACAAGAGCAGCATGAACACGCGCTACGAATTCGTCCACATCCGTCGGTGGAGTGGAGTACACGTATTTCTTCAGGTGTCTCCATAGGAAAAAGTCTAGGGGATTTAGGTCAGGTGAAAGCGATGGTCATACAATTGGACCTCCACGTCCAAGCCATTTCCCTGGAAATGTTCTGTCGAAATACTGTCGCACATTGATTCCAGAGTGTGGAGGTACACCATCATGTTGTAAGCATTACCTCTGCTGAACATGTAGTGGAACATCTTCCCACACATCAAGCAGATAGTTTGAGAGGATTACATGATACCTTCGTGAAGTCAACCGGTCAGACAACATGTAGGGGCCCAAACACCTGTCGCCCAATATTCTGGCCCAGATGTTGATATCAAAGCGCACCTTATATTCACAGTCGGGGGTAACGTGAGGGTTAAGCCCACACCAATGGTGGGCATTGTGCATATTGAAGACACCCTCATAAGTGAAGGCTGCTTCAGCTGACTATATTACGGCGTTCACAAGATCATCATTCGCTTCCTGTTGTTGTTGGAACCACTCACAGAATGGCATCCACCTGATGGTGATCTGCAGGATGCTAGTGATGCGTGAAAAAATAATGATAGGTGTGCAGCTGATGCTCGTGCAGCATGTTAACGACCGTGTGTTGCGAGACGCGCAGCTGTCTTGCTACACTGAGTGTACTTCGCTGAGGTTCTTGGTGTATGACCTCCAGAATAACTTCCCCAGTAGCTGGAGTATGGCGAGTCCGTGGACAACCTCTGTCACATAATGGTGGAAGGAGAGAACCTGACTCCTAAAGGCGCAGCTCCAGATGACGAAACAGATTCTTATTTGGATGGCGTCGACAAGGATATCTAGAAGCATATTCACGAGCAGCAACAGCAGCCCAATTATCAGATGCACCAAGGACCAGAATCATATCCACATATTCATCATTTGTGTATGCCATACGTCTATCACAGTGGCTTAGTGCTTTACAATGAGAAAATTCGATACGTTCATGCACGTATTCGTACTTTGGAGTCTGTCACTGGTGCGTTACTTCTCTCGCAACTAGTCGCTGTCTGATAGACAGTGCATACAATATAAGCACGCCGTCAGTCCTGCACGCTGTTCTACCTAATGCGCAGTCCTCCTCTGACAGGTATCACTCTGCATGATTCATCCCAATACCGATAATTGTGAAATGTTCGGTTTCGAATTACACTGTTTCCCTAACGGTAATAGAAATGATGTTTCCACAATCCCATCGATATAATAATAATAATAATAATAATAATAATAATAATAATAATAATAGTAATAATAATAATGCATTGAGATACGTACTAAACAACATGCAGTTACCAGATCAGTGTTGAAAGGCATAATTAGTGCGACCATGTTGATACCACATACAAATAGTAACCGAGTTTGGATAATATTTGCAAAGCATGTTGCTAGTCCTACTGGTAACGTAAGGCTCTAACAAAATATAATGGGCCTGAACGAGGCAAGAATAATATATATAGTTGCTACTAATCTATGGGACCGTTGGAGGAGGGTACAAAGAAAAAAGGTTTCACATCTAGTAGATGTGGAAAGGGTTCTTTCAAAGCTGACCAATCTTCCATTCCAACGATTGTAGTATGCGAGTGCACTTGTTTTCTAGAGGACCCTCTGCAATCGGTGTTGACGAATAAGATGACAGATACTGTATCACCTGGACCACATTTACCAAATAAGAACCGTATGCCTCAACCCAGGATTGAACCATCAACCTCCTGCATGCTAACCCAAAACTATACCCACTGCGCCAACTGTATAACACGTATAATATCTGCTCACAGAGGCAGTTACTATACATGTGATTACAGTGTTGTCACATTGCCCTTCTTTAACGTCCTTTTCCTGCCGGATGTACTCGCCGGACGAAATTATGTGACAGACATTTTTGTATCGATGACATGTGAGAAGTTGCGCTGCGAAGCCCAAGTGCGCGAATTTCGCTTCACCCTGTATATCTTGTACCGTGAGGGACGAAATTTAAACTTCTGCTGAGATGTCCATTTCAGATACGTGCACGCCAATGACAAACCGTCTCCCAATATGGCATTATCTTGCAGTGCATGGTTCTATTCAAGCTGCTCAGAAAAGGTCTGTAAACTTGTGAGGGGGTTGCAAGGTAGATTGTACTCAGAAATAATTGTTATGAAAAACATTTGATACGTTGCGCAGTTTCCGAGTTAGCCAAACAGGCTGCTGCGCGCAGAAACTCAAGAGGCCCGCCGAGATGGTGTCGCCAGAGAAGAGAGCGATACAAAAATTGGACAGGGGACGACAGTAAGGACCGAGGCCGAGCAATCTTGCGCGCTATGAACTATGTTACGAATACACCTGACACGAGTTGTATCTGGTGGGCCACTTGAATTTGCGTTGTCAACGGCCTGTCTGGCTGACTTCAAATGCAGTTAACTCGGAAACGGCACAACGTATCTAAGTTTTTTCTACCTATGGGACAACCTAACCTTCAACACCCCTACAACATTTCAGGAATTTTTCTGGCGGCCCTGTTTACTTAACCCCTATGAAGACCTTCCAGTTGCTGTTGCCTGAGACATACAAGCTTGAGTATTACACATTTCAACGGAGCAGACTATTTGTCCTGACGAAAGTGAAGAATTAAACATAGAAAAAAACTCGCGTTTGTTTTGGCTGGTGGTGGAACGTATGTGCTATCAGTTTCGATATCTTTCTAGTTGTCCAGACGGAACTATTAAGACCGTAGGTCTTAGAGTGTTCCTAAATGACTGGTTCCTCCATTTTTAGTTTACGTTTCATCCTTCTACTAGTGATATATTTTGGTGTCTTCTCTAACGACTTATCTGTAGAGTTTTAAAAACCGACGAAATTCAAATCAGCATTTGTGTGTGTCGTGCAAAAATCACAGGATAATGTTTTGGACTTATTTTAGTAAAAACTTCTCACTATATTAGTTTCTGTGTCATTAATACCCTTTACTCGTGGCTGGCGATGTATCGCGCAAATTGCTGACATAGGTTTGCATGTCCAACTGACAGGTAACAAGGGAATGAATAACTATTAATATTGTAAGCAGTAATTGCTTGTTCGTGTTGGAGGAGTCTAAAGATTGTAAGTTCTAACTATAGCCGACAACTGAACAAGCAACGACCATACCATGCAATCCTCAGCTAATAATCCAATATGTACAAAAAGAAATAGGGATGTTATACATATTTTTTTCTCTTATGCAGACCTTTACTTCTCAGACTAGCAGTTGGATCCCAAGTCCTCAGATATTTGCTGGTTGTACTATAGTTTATGCCTTCCTCTATAGTTTTGACCCTGTACAAAAAAATGGTTCAAATGGCTCTGAGCACTATGGGACTCAACTTCTGTGGTCATTAGTCGCCTAGAACTTAGAACTACTTAAACCTAACTAACCTAAGGACATCACACACACCCATGCCCGAGGCAGGATTCGAACCTGCGACCGTAGCAGCGGCGCGGCTCCGGACTGGAGCGCCTAGAACCGCACGGCCACCGCGGCCGGCTGACCCTGTACAGCTCTTTCAAGTATTACAGAAGTTATTTCAGATGCCTTAACACATGCCTATCATCCTGTCCCTTCTTCTCGTCAGTGCTTTCCATATATTTCTTTCCTCACCGATTCTGCGGGGGGCTTCCTCATTCCTTACTTTATCAGTTCACCTGATTCTTTCGTAGCACCATATCTTAATTTTTCGATTCTCTTCTTTTCCGATTTTCCCACAGTGCAAGTTTCAGAACTATATAATGTTGTGCTCCAAAGATACATTTTCAGCGCATTCTCTCCCTTTCTATTTTTTTTTTTTTTTTTTTTTTTTTTTTTTTTTTTTTTTTTTTTTTGTGAGTCGTCTGAATAGTGTGATGAGCTTGCCACGGATTCTTCTCATGTGCCAATTTCTTCATCTCAGAGTAGCACTTTTACCCTACGATCTCAATTTATTGGTGTACGTATTCCAATCTCTTCCTTCCCCTATAGTTTTTACTCTTTTCAGGCACCTCTAGTAGCATGTAAGTTATTCTCTGATGTCTTAGCACGTGTGCTGTGCTATTAGCCAAGTAAATTACGTTCTTTATGTATTACTTGATATTTCTTCGTAAACCTGTTATCACTGAACGTCCTTTGCACGCACGTTCGTGAGCAGTGCATCTATCTCAGGTGTATCTACTTCAGTGGCTCCAACGAACACGTGCGGCCGAATGGACACCCTGAATATCCTATGTAATTCTTCAATGCAGCTATGATCTTCTTCATCCAACGTTAAATAAATAAATAAAAAGGAATAAAATGAAAATAAAATAAATAAATAAAAAAGGAATAAAATCAGATGACTCATCTATCAATTGTGAGAAACGCAAAGAAAGCCACTTACTTAAAGGTATTAGTTCTTAAATTTCACTGTTACATTACCCGTATATCATAGCATTAAGAATCTACTTTGTTACAGAAATATTGCTGAAAGGGTGTTCCTAGAGCCGACACTGTCGACAGCCCACTGATGTCTAGCCTTTCTTCATTTATTTTCTGCGAACATTAGAACAATCTTTTTTTCTCTTACTATACTCTAAACGCTTATATCAGGCCCATTACGACAATAGTGGCATGCTACATTAATTGTAGGTATGTGACAGACATAATTATTAATGTAAGCTATAGAGGACGTAAGTGAAAACTCACTGTATAGGCGACAACTATTGTGAAGGATGCTGAGTAATTACTAATATTAAACTGTGTTGAGAAAAGGCAGCACACGTTAATCACTTAATAAATTATTGTTTACGTGTAATGTACTAAGTGAAGAGAAATAAGGACCTAAATTAATATTATCGACTCTAGATTGTCATTTAAAAGAATTACACTTCGTGCGGTCGCACCGAAATGGTAATCATTTACATATTCAAACATGTAGTAAACATCATGCCAGTTTGACGTTCGTATCATGTCGTCTTCGTGGTGTTGCAGTTTTAATGTCCCGGTTTGTATATAATGTGTCCAAATAATGTGAAACTACATTTTCTGAAAGATAACGTACTTGGAATCGAAGCAGAGCAGCCAAAACAAGTGGTAATATGAGACCAAGTGCCAATGTATGCAAAGGGTGCAACTCCGTACGAGCTAAAATATCGCCACGTGTGAAACCCATTTCTATGCAACCTGTACTTTTCGCATTCTTGTGCACCACATGTATAAATTCCAATTAACAATTGTACAAATTTAAACAAACATAAGCTTTCTACGTATCAGTCAGAGGCGTTTATTGTTAGACGTTTCGCAAGATTCAGTCCACCGGATGCAATACAAATTTTAATTTGTACCTGGACATGTGCTGCAAGAATTTTTCCTGTGTTACTATTGCCCGAAAAGCTCAGACACAAACCGTCATAGAAATTTAGTCCTTCAGTATCATATTGGGCTCCTACCGTTAAACTTTTTGAATTACAATATTTACGCTATTTATTTATTCAGGTACAGTCACAGTCAATAATTATTTCATTAAAGAGATACTTGCTTTGATGCCTTCTTTTCCTTTGTCATTACATATCTCAATAACATTTACGTTCTTCATCCCATGTAATTTTGTATACTCTTTATCTCTGTCTGTTACTGTAAGATTTTCTCATTATTGCTTTTCAGATTTTTGCGTTTGGTTTTACTAAACGTCTTTACATAAACGAGTGTACCACTTATTTGTACTTTCTCTCGCAACGATTAAACACAGACGAACTTGTCCATATTCGTTTTATTCCATCCATGATTAATTTTGGTTTCCAACATGCTTCTTTCGCAGAAGTTTGCCGTTCAATAACTGTTCGTTATCCACATAACACGTCCATTGGATACTGTATTAATCCTCATAAGCTCGAAGAACATTTATTACCGGCAGAGGTATTCCGTTGAAAAAGCTTGTTACGTTGTTGCGTTTACCATAAATTTGATGTTTTGTAAGTACTGTTTTCCTTTCGGCTATTTATGAGCTTCGTCTTGTGTTTATACTTACTTGTACCTACATACCTTCTCTCCTTCTCTTTGAACCATAAGAGTCAAATCATTTGTGAGACGCAGTATCAGAACCTTTTCCCTGCAATTTTATCGCTGTATTGAAAGTTCTTTTCCTTTCTTAATTGGTTCTTCGAATGCAATGTGCATGTAAAATTATAGTGAATCGTATAATAAACTGAGGAATACAGAGGAGATCAAGAAATACATTTATTCGCCTTCACGGTAATCCCCATTTACCATAATACAAATTATAGACGCTACCAGTACTAACTGAACACATAAGAGTATATGTAAAAAATGCGAAAAATGCGGTGTGTTTCAAGAAGTACCGTTTTGAAAATTTATACCGCATACATGTAAAGCGAAAAAAATCATCCACTAATTCACCATGAAAGTGTGTGTAGAATAATCGCAAGGATTTTCATTGATTGTGACGAAAAGTAACAGGATAGCACCTGGAAACGTCACTGCAGAACATCACTGTCATCACCAAAATAACATGAAGTGAACTCCATAAGATGGTGATTGTAGGTCGAACTGGAATTCCTAAACCATATATCAGTGCTTCAAATGCACTTAACAGGGGAACTTTGAACCGAAGCTATACAACCTGGCCCATGGGGTAATGGAAGAAAGTCATTTGGCCGAATGAATCTTGTTTCACACTGTTTCCTACTTGTGGTCGAACTTACGTCTGGTGTACACTCTCCCAAGCCTACAATGTTGTCTGCTAGTTGCCAACAGTGAAACATTGCAGGACCTCGGTGATGGTCTAGGCAGCCATATGGTTGAGTTCCATGGGACCCATAGTTACTCTAGAGGTCGCATTACAGCCGAGGGTTATATGTAAATTTTTTCTGGTCAGATCCACCCCATGGAATAATATCTGTTCCCTAATAACGATGGTGTGATCCAGGACGAAAGTGCCCCTGTTTGTACAGTTCGCGTCGTCCACGACTGGTTTTTTGAACACTAGAGGTTAAAAACTGTAGAGGAAGACAGAGACTGGAATACATCCATCAAATAATTGAGGACGTAGGTTGCAAGTGCTACTCTGAGATGGAGATGTCTGCACAGGAGAGGAATTCGTGGCGAGCTGCATAAGAGAGAGAGAGAGAGAGAGAGAGAGAGAGAGAGAGAGAGAGATGAATTTTCGCATCTCCCCTGGTCACTACAGTCACCAGGCGGGCCTCAATATTACTGAGCCTTTGTAATCTGCTTTGGAGAGAAGGGTACATGGTCGCTGTCCACCTCCACCATCTTTACGTTAACGTGCCACAATTTTGCGGGATGAATGGTGTAAGATTCCTTTTAAAACCATACAGGACCTGTGTTTACCCGTTCCGAGATTACTGGAAGCTGTTTTCAGTGCCATCGGTTTTCCTAAACCGTATTAGGCATGGTTATGTTGTGATTTGATGTCTCCATACTTTAGTCCACCTCTGTGTCTCAATTTCATCTGAAGTTCACGAGCGGATAAGTTCAGATGCGAAAAATAGGTGATGTCTGGTGATAACTAAGGAATTATGTATCTGTAAAAGTTTGCGAGTAGAACTGAAATTACCTTTTTATGATAACCGATAGTTATTGACGTTCCACCAACGTATAGCTAATGTATACTTTTTTGTGGTCTTCATTCCAAATAGTAGTTTGAAGCAACTCTCCATGCTAGGTTACCTGTGCAAGTCTTTTCATCTCGGCATAAGTACTGCAACCTTCATGCATTTCAGCCTGCTTACTGTAGAGAAATCATAGTCACCGTCTACCTCCGTTACCCTTCACACTAACACTGCCAGACTGAGGAGACTTGATATGTCCTATCAACCGATCCCTTCTTTTAGTCAAGCTGTGCCGAAATATTCATATACAATTTTCTCTCCCTGCATTTTATCTTTGCTACCTTCAGAATCTCAGTGAATGTGTTCCAGTCAACATTGTCAAAACCGTGCTGTAAATCTACAAATGCTGTAAACGTGCCTTTGCTTTTCTATAATATTCCTATGGTGCAAGGTTGGTTTGTCTGCATATTTCTGCATTCCTCCAACGCTCTCTCTCTCTCTCTCTCTTTCTCTTTTGCTGTCGTAATGAGTCTTTGATCACTATAGATTACTTGCGCAGTTACGCGTAAGCATTTGCTTTAAAAGAGAAAAAATAACGGTAAAAGGGTGATTCTACTACTTCCAGCCAGTCTGCTTCCTATTGGCGCATAACTCTGTACAACAGCGAGGGACAGTTTGCAGAGAGATGGTACACTAAACTAACTGAGGATTACGACATAGCCCTTGGCTGCTACATCCACCCTTACGTTCCCTGCAATACCCATTTGCCGGGGAACCCGGCAGAAAGCTACCTCTTCCCCAGACTTCGTAAGTGTAGTACGACGTCCTGGATATCGGTTGGATAGATGCGTCGCAGAAACTGAAGGGCCGTCAGGGAGCTGGAGCAGACTAGTAATTTAGCACACACGGCACATGACATCTGCCCCAGCGCTCTCAACATCGCGGATAATTTAGCATCGAAGACAATGACGTCTAGAGCTAACGAATCTTTGGAACACAATCATGGAAAGCAATAGAGTAGCTATGGTATCCACCTTTTTCGACACATCCTTGAGGCTTTGACAAATAAGCAGCAACAGTAAGGGTTAAAATGGAAAACTACCTTACGAAACTGCAGTTGTTTCAAGGCCCCACCTGATGCGCCAGAAGCTAGCATACGTCGTAGGTCCATATACAATAATCGTAGTTGACATTATATCTATGACGTATAGGAAATAAGGTTTAATTTTAGTAGCATAAGTCTGTCTTGTTGCATGTAGCGACGGAGCTCTGCTTCGTGGTGTTAACACCACACCAGAATAGCCCGACTCTCGTCCTATTGCTTTCCAATTTTAGTCATTTCCTGGATTATTTTGCGAAATGTTTCAAGGTGCTACATCGCTTATTGTCTTCCCAAGAGATGCTGAATAAAGATACGAAAAGTGTAGGGTTCCATTAAAAAGCCGTATTTGTTTTAATAACTCTATTGATAGTACAGTTAAGAGCAATACCAGTACAAAATATCACGTTCTTCTCAGCATACTGTCAATTGGGAATATCTGGAACTGTTCACGAACTAAAAGGGATGTTACTTCTTACTGACTCATCCTGCGTATAGTAGCGACGCGGGCTATTCAGGGCTGCTACACATTAGGATGAGTGAGAGAAATGGTGAAACAGTGGTAGCATTAAGAAATGTTTATATCCAGCAGCAATGTACAGTGCGACGGCCGTCCTCTAGGTCGCTCAACACGCGTGCCAGCACAGTCGGTTGCGGAACCTGCTGGTGACGTCTCTTGCCCTGGATCTTGGGCAGCTTCTACCGCAGTACCACATAGCCTGCAAGAAGGCTAAGAGACAAGCGTAGCCTGCTGAGGGCCTCCAGAGTTTGGCTGTCTATGCACCCATGCGCATACTCGTGTTCCCCAAGTGCTGCACTTGAGTGCGATAACTGACACTGGATATTCCATGGTGAGCAGCAGTGGCCTCAGTCACTGACCAGTGGTTGACCAGGGCGGTGTCGATGATATTTAGGGGGCTACGAGCCGTAAGGACGCATCTCCCCTAGCCGGAATGTGGATAGCTTGCAGGCCCTCAGAGGGCGGATCATGGCCTCACACAAGCGTCACGCATTGGTGAAATTTCGAAGTCCAATAGCCTCTACACCACGAGAGTAGAGTGCCTCGGTCTGAAATGTGAGGAGTCGATCAGCATGCAGACATCAAATTGTTAGCTGTGGTTTCTCTCCAGTTCAAGACACAGACATAATGGTGGCACAGCACAACAAAATATCCCGATCCTGTGGGCTTAATTATTCATACATACAGCTGTTGCTAAGCTTGTGACATAGTGTTACCAGTACTGGTGGTGGAGGGGGGGAGGGGGGTGGAGATTTCAACTGGTTTTGTTCCACACTACTTATTCCTGGGTTCCGCACAGAATACGGGTTGCTATGTGCTGTCATATTAGCAACGTCTGAGTTTTCAGCAATACGCGAATGCTCACGTTTACAAGATTTCACACTTATGTATTGGCGTTAGCTGTTCTATGCACTTTGTCTGTGTCGCAAACCCGTCCTGACGGATTATTTGACGTAATATCAGCAGTACTGCTCCGTGACCAACTTGATTAGCACTTCGGACAGAGCTGGCCACTATTTCCTAAAACTTTAAAAAAAATTACAATTCGTGCGCCATAGTGTTGCGGGGCGCAGTAATACATATGACTGTTCACCGAACTTCTACCCTCAACTTGTACACTCTGTGTTGAACAACAGTGGTGATATGGAGGTCTGCAGCTTTTCCTCTTCATACTAATAAGATTGGCAGGCTACTGTGGCTGAGTGGTTCTAGGCATTTGAGTCGCAGGTGCTATGGTCGCAGGTTGGAATCCTGCCTCGGGCAGCGATGTGTGTGATGTCGTTAGGTTAGTTAGGTTTAAGTAGTTCTAAGTCTAGGGGACTGATGATCTCAGATGTTAAGTCCCATAGTGCTTAGAGCCATTTGAACCATTTTTTGAACTAATAAGATTTCTTTGATTTCGCCTGTCTCGGTCCACCGTGGTGTTTATCATCAGTATAGGTTAGTCACCTGTGTAAATCAGATTACCCCCCACCCCCTCCCCAGGTGCATCACTGCACTCTTGCCAATATTGCGAACATTATGTTTCACACCGTTTGATCTCACACCACTTTGAAATCGTATTTTCGGGAGGCCAGTTATTGCACTTCAGTACACGTAGGGCCATTTGCGCGACTCTCTAGCGTACAAACTCTCGTCGCTGCTGCGTTTAGCAGAGCGCGCCCCGCCCGGGCCCGCCAGTCCGGCCCGCCGGCTAACGAGCCGCTTGTTGCAGCATGGACGCGCGCAGCCCGGTGCCGGCGCAGCACTGGGCCGACGACAAGGTGCTGGGCGCGCGCGCCTACTTCCGCAGCGCCGGCAACGCCTCCCACCTGACGCTGCAGCGCGTCCGCGAGGACGACGCCGGCTCCTACCGCTGCCGCGTCGACTTCCGCCGCTCGCCCACCCGCAACTCCATCATCAACCTCGCCGTCATCGGTGAGTGCGCTTACCACATCTCTCCTCAGTTTTGTGTACGCTGTACCATCTTCAGTCACTTAATAAATTAAATCACACAGAAAGAAACCTTGGACTAAAACCAAGCTCAGAAGACACGTGTAACGGTGTACCGGCATTAATGGCAGCGGAGTTAGCGTATTGGTAGGCCAAGCGTGATATTCTCCTGTGCGACTCTGTCAAATGTCAAATTAGACCCAGATTATGCACTTCGCTCGAGAAGTGTTAGGGCTGTGTCTTGAGGGTGTAGCACCATAGACAGCGAGAACATCTTGTAAGCAACAATGTCAGTTACTCAGTAAAATTTATTCGAAGTCAATTACGTTATTTAATTTTCTAATTATAACATTAATTGTTTCCCGAGGGCATGCAGCTGTACTGTATGGATAAGTGATGACGGCGTCCTCTTTGGTAAAATATTCCGGAGATAAAATAGTCCCCCATTCGGATCTCCGGGCGGGGACTTCTCAGGAGGACGTTGTTATCAGGAGAAAGAAACTGGCGTTCTACGGATCGGAGCATGGAACGTCAGACCCCTTAATCGGGCAGGTATTTAGATGTAGTGGAAATTAGTGAACTTAGGTTGCAGGAGGAAAAAGACTTGTGGTCAAGTGAATACAGGGTTATAAATACAAAATCAAATAGGGGTAATGCAGGAGTAGGTTTAATAATGAATAGGAAAACAGGAATGCGGGTAAGCTACTACAAACAGCACAGAGAACGCATTATTCTGGCCAAGATAGATAGGAAGCCCACACCTACCACAACAGTACAAGTTTATATGCCAACTAGCTCCGCAGATGACGAATAGATTGATGAAATGTATGATGAGGTAAAAGAAATTATTTAGGTAGTGAAGGGAGACGAAAATTTAATAGTCATGGGTGACTGGAACTCGAGAGTAGGAAAAGGAAGAGAAGAAAACGTAGTCGGTGAATATGGAATGGGAGTAAGTAATGAAAGAGGAAGCCGCCTGGTAGAATTTTGCACAGAGCATAACTCAATCATAGCTAACACTTGGTTCAAGAATCATAAAAGAAGATTGTATACATGCAGGAAGCCTGGAGATACTGGAAGGTATCAGATAGATTGTATAATGGTAAGACAGAGATTCAGGAACCAGGTTTTAAATTGTAAGATATTTCCAGGGGCAGATGTGGACTTTGACCACAATCTATTGGTTATGAACTGTAGATTAAAACTGAAGAAATTGCAAAAAGGTGGGAAATTGAGGAAATGGGACCCGGATAAACTGCAAGAACCAGAGGTTGTAGAGAGCTTCAGGAAGAGCATTAGGGAACGATTGACAAGAATGGGGGAAAGAAATACAGTGAAAGAAGAATAGGTAGCTTTGAGAGATGAAATAGTGAAGGTAGCAGAGGATCAAGTAGGTAAAAAGACAACGGCTAATAGAAATCCTTGAGTAACAGAAGAGATATTGAATTTAATTGATGAATGAAGAAAATATAAAAATGCAGTAAATGAAGCAGGCAAAAAGGAATACAAACGTCTCAAAAATGAGATCGATAGGAAGTGCAAAAAGACTAAGCAGGGAAGGCTATAGGACAAATGTAAGGATGTAGAGGCACGTATCACTAAGGGTAAGATAGATACTGCCTACATGAAAATTAAAGAGACTGCATCAAACCACTCTCTGGACTGAAGACCACAACAACAACAATTATAACAAGTTTAGATTTATCAGAAGGTGATTGCTGACTTTTTTCTAACTTTCTGTTATGGTGGAAAGAGCAAGAAATGGCATGAATAGCTTCTTCAGGTACAGGAGTAATTGATGTTGCCCATACGAAAGCGACCATTTGGCTTAGCCTCACGATCCCCTCCCTCATACGGACTTGTAAAGTTTGAACAGAGCTAGTTCGTTGAAAACTCCTTTCCACCCAGGCACAGTGCCTGCCGACTTGGTGGCTTCTTAATGACCCCTCACGCGGCTAGGGGTGGATACGGACACTGGCATCGTGGTCGGTAGAAAGTTGATAAAATTCTGATTAATGCAATGTCACGTTTTATTTTCTCGAACTGAGATGATAAAACTCCGAGCACACGTTGCCTGATCCTCACTTGCTGCCTTCATCTTGCATGGATCAGATCGTGAAAAATATGAGTCCTTCTGTAGAGGAACAGGAGATGGACCCTAGGCCATATTCTTAGCGTAGGGCTTCCATCTTTGTCTGTTTTATGAAGAGATGGTTAGCAAGTGGCGACGAATTGAGGTAATCAATTATTTCTTGGTGGATTAAGTAAAGTGGAACAGAACATTAAATTTTAGCAACCGCGCAGCAATTTTATTCGCAATCCATCGCCGCCATCGCTGCTACAAGTCTGGCTGCGCTTCTTTCACTCAACAATTCTCAGCGAAGCCAGTTAAGAATTTACGCCGAGCCTTCAGGTCTCCACAGTACTCAACCACGCAAACTTCTTTCCAATATTCCCTTTTCCAATATTCCCTTTATCCAGCCAGTATAAATTTGAAAACTTAATAAACCACGGAATAATGTAGATAGAGAGGTAAAAATTGGCACACATGCTTGGAATGACATGGGGTTTTATTAGAACAGAAAAAAAAGAAAAAAACTATTGCTAGACGCGTGAAAGATCTCTTGCTCGCGTCGTTTGGTGATGATCGTGTGCTCAGCCGCCACTTTCGTCATGATTGGCCTCCCAGGTCCCCAGACCTCAGTCCGTGCGATTATTGGCTTTGGGGTTACCTGATGTCGCAAGTGTATCGTGACCGACCGAGATCTCTAGGGATGCTGAAAGACAACATCCGACGCCAATGCCTCACCATAACTCCGGACATGCTTTATAGTGCTGTTCACATTATTCCTCGACTACAGGTATCGTTGAGGAATGATAGTGGACATATTGAGCATTTTCTGTAAAGAACATCATCTTTGCTTTGTCTTACTTTGTTATGCTAATTATTGCTATTCTGATCAGATGAAGCGCCATCTGTCGGACATTTTATGAACGTTTGTAATTTTTTTTGTTCTCATAAAACCCCATGTCATTCCAAGCATGTGTGTCAATTTGTACCTCTCTATCTACATTATTCCGTGATTTATTCAGTTTTCAAATTTATACTGACTTTTTGATCACCCGGTATATTGCTCTTACAGTGCGCTAAGCTGTGTCCTTCAGGTTAGTAGCAGTCTAGTGTCAGAAACCGTGATTGTTGGATCCTGCGAGAGTTAGACCCTATCATTAACTGTGAACTCAAATTTTCATTGGAAGGTTCGCGATATTCATTAGGAGACAGTGCCTGTTCCGTGCAGTGAACAGTATTACTATCTGTCAGTGATTTAATATCTGTGTAGCTCACCCGATCTTACACCAGACAGTTGTGTTATTTTTCCACACATAAATTTTCTTACTATGTTTGTTGAACCCACTAGCCGCATGTTCCCTTATTTTCACCTGAGTATTCCAGCAACGGCCATATACTGGAACGAACCTCTATGCCTGCAAGTAACAGATCTTATCGATTGATAAATTCCGGCAGTTTTAGCAGATAAACGTAACTGCCAACTTATCGAGCACATAGCGAACCATAGCTTCTGTCCTTCAAACCAAGCAAATAGTCGAAGAAGCGTATCTCTTGAGTTTCGTAAGTCTGGCGGTTGCATCTGGAGTTGCAGAATTGATATTGTAGGTTACAATGAAAGGGCATATCACCTAAAAAACACTGAGCTTGGTGTCACTATCCGACGAAGGAATCGTCGTTATCAGTGTTACACATCATCACTCGATCAATCAGAGTGGACCCATTTTGGCGCTTAATCCAAGACACTGGTCCTCACTTTGCCAGCCAAGTTCACTCGCTGAAAATTTCGTCCATCAGTAGAATTCCAACCGGCTCCTTCCGCCGGCAACACAGTCTTGTTAATAGCGACCTCAGCTACATTCGTTAAGGGTTCACAGGACGCAACGGAAAGCTGAACGTACTGATATTCAACAACTGGCTCCGTCGAGGTGTAATCGCTTCTTCGTTTATGAGTTCCAGTAGCAGAGAATCATATATCTCCGCAAAATAATTTGTAATACCGTAAAATTTTTGCTCGTCTAAGGCGTGGCGACAGAACAATGATGTGTTTGATTGAGCTAGTCAACAACTTGCTGTGGAGAACATATCGCCGGTAACTTTTATGAAACCTGCAACCCCAAAAATCTCATTGGTGATTAGAAGAATTTTACGCTAAGAATTTAATATAAAAAAATTAATAGGCTTTCCGAAACGCACTCTACTTCTGACTTTGGGGATCCATTATGTCGTCAAACTATCACATGTTGCAAATAAAACACCCAAACGAAGTTGCTTTAATCGTAGAGAAGCTGTATGCCTATATATTCATTGGGAAATATCGTTTACATGCTGCGAATGCGGCTCTACAGAACATCATCAGCGACGTGTCAACGAAACAAAGAGAGTTGGAATGTTCCTCTGGAATCTTGCTCCTTCCTGACTGTATGTGAGTGTAGAATGTATCGATACCGGCGGCGTGTGGATCATGAGTTGGCACTCAGCTACTTATCAGACAAATCAGATGGAAAGACAAATCCGGAAAATAGTTAACACTACCTGCACAAAGTCAAATAGGGGTAATGCAGGAGTAGGTTTAATAATGAATAGGAAAATAGGAATGCGGGTAAGCTACTACAAACAGCATAGTGAACGCATTATTGTGGCCAAGATAGACACGTAGCCGACGCCTACTACAGTAGTACAAGTTTATATGCCAACTAGCTCTGCAGATGACGAAGAAATTGAAGAAATGTATGATGAGGTAAAAGAAATTATTCAGATAGTGAAGGGAGACGAAAATTTAATAGTCATGGGTGACTGGAATTCGAGTGTAGGAAAAGGGAGAGAAGGAAACGTAGTAGGTGAATATGGATTGGGGCTAAGAAATGAAAGAGGAAGCCGCCTGGTAGAATTTTGCACAGAGCACAACTTAATTATAGCTAACACTTGGTTTAAGAATCATGATAGAAGGTTGTATACATGGAAGAACCCTGGAGATACTAAAAGGTATCAGAGATTTAGGAACCAGGTTTTAAATTGTAAGACATTTACAGGGGCAGATGTGGACTCTGACCACAATCTATTGGTTATGACCTGTAGATTAAAACTGAAGAAACTGCAAAAAGGTGGGAATTTAAGGAGATGGGACCTGGATAAACTGAAAGAACCAGAGGTTGTTCAGAGTTTTAGGGAGAGCATAAGGGAACAATTGACAGGGATGGGGGAAAGAAATGCAGTAGAAGAGGAATGGGTAGCTTTGAGGGATGAAGTAGTGAAGGCAGCAGAGGATCAAGTAGGTAAAAAGACCAGGGCTCTTAGAAATCCTTGGGTAACAGAAGAAATATTGAATTTACTTGATGAAAGGAGGAAATATAAAAATGCCGTTAATGAAGCAGGCAAAAATGAATACAAACGTCTCAAAAATGAGATCGACAGGAAGTGCAAAATGGCTAAGCAGGGATGGCTAGAGGACAAATGTAAGGATGTAGAGGCTTATCTCACTAGGGGTAAGATAGATACTGCCTACAGGAAAATGAAAGAGACCTTTGGAGATAAGAGAACCACTTGTATGAACATCAAGAGCTCAGATGGAAACCCAGTTCTGAGCAAAGAAGGGAAAACAGAAAGGTGGAAGGAGTATATAGAGGGTCTGTACAAGGGCGATGTACTTGAGGACAATATTATGGAAATGGAAGAGGATGTAAAAGAAGATGAAATGGGAGATACGATACTGCGTGAAGAGTTTGACAGAGCACTGAAAGACCTGAGTCGAAACAAGGCCCCCGGAGTAGACAACATTCCATTGGAACTACTGACGGCCTTGGGAGAGCCAGTCCTGACAAAACTCTACCATCTGGTGAGCAAGATGTATGAAACAGGCGATACACCCTCAGACTTCAAGAAGAATATAATAATTCCAATCCCAAAGAAAGCAGGTGTTGACAGATGTGAAAACTACCGAACAATCAGTTTAAAAAGCCACAGCTGCAAAATACTAACACGAATTCTTTACAGACGAATGGAAAAACTAGTAGAAGGCGACCTCGGGGAAGATCAGTTTGGATTCCGTAGAAATACTGGAACACGTGAGGCAATACTGACCTTACGACTTATCTTAGAAGAAAGATTAAGGAAAGGCAAACCTACGTTCCTAGCATTTGTAGACTTAGAGAAAGCTTTTGACAATGTTGACTGGAATACTCTCTTTCAAATTCTAAAGGTGGCAGGGGTAAAATACAGGGAGCGAAAGGCTATTTACAATTTGTACAGAAACCAGATGGCAGTTGTAAGAGTCGAGGGACATGAAAGGGAAGCAGTGGTTGGGAAGGGAGTAAGACAGAGTTGTAGCCTCTCCAGGATGTTATTCAATCTGTATATTGAGCAAGCAGTAAAGGAAACAAAAGAAAAATTCGGAGCAGGTATTAAAATCCATGGAGAAGAAATGAAAACCTTGAGGTTTGCTGATGACATTGTAATTCTGTCAGAGACAGCAAAGGACTTGGAAGAGCAGTTGAATGGAATGGATAGCGTCTTGAAAGGTGGGTATAAGATGAACATCAACAAAAGCAAAACGAGGATAATGGAATGTAGTTGAATTAAGTCGGGTGATGCTGAGGGAATTAGATTAGGAAATGAGACACTTGAAGTAGTAAAGGAGTTTGGTTATTTGGGGAGCAAAATAACTGATGATGGTCGAAGTAGAGAGGATATAAAATGTAGACTGGCACTGGCAAGGAAAGCATTTCTGAAGAAGAGAAATTTGTTAACATCGAGTATAGATTTAAGTGTCAGGAAGTCATTTCTGAAAGTATTTGTATGGAGTGTAGCCATGTATGGAAGTGAAACATGGACAATAAATAGTTAGGACAAGAAGAGAATAGAAGCTTTTGAAATGTGGTGCTACAGAAGAATGCTGAAGATTAGATGGGTAGATCACATAACTAATGAGGAAGTATTGAATAGGATTGGGGAGAAGAGAAGTTTGTGACACAACTTGACCAGAAGAAGGGATCCGTTGGTAGGACATATTCTGAGGCATCAAGGGATCACCAATTTAGTATTGGAGGGCAGCCTGGAGGGTAAAAATCGTAGGGGGAGACCAAGAGATGAATACACTAAGGATATTCAGAAGGATGTAGGTTGCAGTAGGTACTGGGAGATGAAGAAGCTGGCACAGGATAGAGTAGCATGGAGAGCTGCATCAAACCAGTCTCAGGACTGAAGACCACAACAACACAACCTGCCGGTGTCGACACTGATTAAGAGGTCGGATGAGGAGACTCACTAATTCGCCCTGAATGTTTCACTCACTGCTAGATTCAACAACGGACACGATTTCACTGAGATCAAAGAAATAGTTTTGAGACAAGGCAAGCAGTAACTCTGTAGCAACGGAAGCGAACCGCTTAATTGCAAACACCATCCCACTAACAACAGAGGCCCAAAGCATACCAGTAACCTTCATTGTAGCTGCCAGTGCTTAAGACAATTCGAATTGAAAGAAGAATAACGAGTTCACTGCCTGTATCAATTAGCGAGCAACCATGCTTTTGTCTGTCACTGGGTTGTTATATTATTTTACTTTTTTTGGTGTTTCATGTTGTTTCATATTGCGCTGGAATATTTATACGAGACTTTGGTTTTTACTGTTGGCTTTCAGGTGATTCGTCATTTGTATAATAAGTTGTGTGACGAAATCTTGGTAAAGGGCTGTTAACGCTGTGGAACTGCAAGTTCTTGAGTCTGTAAAAAATCGCCATGTGATTGGAGGTTCGTTCGCCACGTATCCAGCGTCTGTCCAAAATGCACGTCAAGGTGGATATGTGGAACACTCTATAACTGTAGAAGAATAATTAATTACGAGTCTCACCTATTAAACGGTTGAGATGAACTGTCTTATTTCTTAAGATTTTTTTTAGTTAGATATTTGCTAGATGTATTTCAATCTCCAATCTCTGACTTCCTCTACAGTTTTTGCTCTCTGCAGCCCCCTCTAGTACCTTAGAACTCATTCGCTGATGTCTTAATAAATAACCTAGCATCCTGTCCCTTCTTCTTGTAAGTATTTTCCACATATTCATTTCCTCTCCGATTCTGCTCACAACCTCCTCATTCCTTACCTTATGAGTCCACGCAATTTTCAACATTCGTCTGTAGCACCACAAGCAAAATTCTTTGATTCTCTTCTGTTCCGATTTTCGCACAGTCTATGTTTCACTACCATACAATGCTGTGCTCCAAACGTACATTCTCAGAAATTTCTTCCACAAATTGAGGCCTATGTTTGATATTAGTAAACTTCTCTTGGCCAGAAACGTCCTTATGCCGGTGCTTGTCTGCTTTTGATGTCCTCCTCGCTCCGTCCGTCATTGGTCATTTTGCTGCCTAGGTAGTAGAATTCCTCAACTTCATCTACTTAGTGACTGTCAATGCTGATGTTAAGTTTCTCGCTCTCCCCATTTCTGCTACTTCTCATTACTTTCGTCTTTCTTCGATTTCTCCTCAATCCGTATTCTGTACTCAGTAGACTGTTCATTCCATTCAGCAGATCATGTAATTCTTCTTCACTTTCTCTCAGGATAGCAATGTCGTCAGCGAATCGTATCATTGATATCCTTTTACCTTGAATCAAAATTTCACTCATGACACTTTCTTTTATTTCCATCATTGCTTCTTCGATGTACAGATTGAACAGTAGCGGCGAAAGATTATATTCCTGTCGATCACCCTTTTTAATCCGAGCACTACTTCTTGGTCGTTCACTCTTACTATTCCCTCTTGGCTGTTGTACATATTGTCTATTAGCCGTCTCTCCCTATAGCGTGTCCCTATTTTTCTCAGAATTTCGAACATCTAGTAGCATTTTACATTGTAGAACGCTTTTTCCAGGTCAACAAATCCTATGAACCTGTCTTTATGTTTCTTTAGTCTTGCTTCCGGTATCAACCACAACGTCAGAATTACCTGTCTCGTGCCTTTATCTTTCCTAAAGCCAGATTTATTCTCATCTAGCGCATTGCTCATTACGAATCCCTCATCGGAAATCACGTTCAACCTGGACTTCCTGGGAAGGATCGGATATTTCAGCAAAAATTGTACGCAATAGCTGGACGGGTACAATTACGACTGAACCAGTTTTTAAATCTATAGGACCAATCTGACTGTCGTGTTTTCAGCTTGATTTTCCCGCCATGCAGACAATGAATTATTTGGTCCTAAAACTTATTCGTGCACTACATACATCGTGAGCTTCCATCATATAGGATGAAATAATTATTCTCTGCACAGGTATAAGCACAGACTTTATTGTGTACAGCGTCATATCTGTTGACCTGCGAAGTCACAGCTGCACGTGAAATCACCGGTCTTATGCCGTCTGTTGATATGCCGCCCAAGTATCTACGAACTGTCCCGTCGTAGTCGAAAGCATTGAGTTACCAACGTCATTTATGTCTATTATTTATTCGTCGTGGATAAAGCCAAGATTTATATTTTATTGGAGAGCATGGTTAAGCGCTTTTGCAGTCCAAATACCACACTCGGTAAGGAAAATTTTATGAGCAGACAGATGATGCCGTTAAGCGCTCGCCGTTCTCAGCCGTTGCTGCAGTTATTTTTATAGAAGCTCTTGAGCAGTAATTCCTATGTGAAGCACGCTGTTAACCCGAGTGATCGCTCTCGTAAATAGACGACGCTTTCGCCATAAGGCCACTTGGGGTGAGAGAACTCGAAGTAAGGAAGGAAGCAAGGAAGGAACGAGTGGGCGAAGATTACTGTTTAACATACAGTCAGTATCGTCGTCGTTAGATGAAGCACAAAATTCTGACAGATGAAGGATCGGGCAGAAAATCAGCTCTCCTTTTAAAAGGTTTTCACTTGAACTGATCAACTAAAACCAAACACAATAACAGTCTAGATGACAACGGGGATGTGAAGTTCAATTCTCGCAATATACAGAGTGAGTCCTTACTCCGTCGCCACAGGAACGGTGGGTCCATCGCTCAACGACCTCCGATATTTTGTCGGTAAGATTCCGGTTCATCCTTCAGACGGCCTTCATTGAATAAAAATCTTAACTGTGAAAGGGACTGTCCTCTTGCTTTCTTTTCTGGAAATGTTTCTGTGTCGAAACTTTAGGGTATATTTGGGGAAAAGTATTCATAAAGTTGTTACAGTCAAGCAATTCACACCATCATCCCGCCTTCCAGTAAAGTAACGGGCTGCCCTGAGAACGTTAGTGTCTAGATTTCATCCCATCAGTGAGACAGTAAACCTAATGCAAATCTTCGTTTTCTGAGAACATGACTGTTGCCCTTCGGATCATAGTCTGCCCTCTCAGGTTTTCGACTGATGTTGCACTCTAAATAGCAGAGTGCCAGGTAGATGTGCAACCTAATAGATGTCCAAGGGTGTTTACACATCTTCCCATTTCTCACGCTTTGCCCAAGTAGGATGTACAATCGTTTATTATTTGTACTGAGTATTCTCTACGAATTAATATTAATTAACTAGGAGAGTTAAGTAGATGAAGGTGACAATTCGAGATTGAAAAGTGAACAAAATCCGCGATCTTAGACGATGGCGCCATTAATATCAGCTATGATTTAAAGCTGAAGGGAACAGCAGCTTACACAGAGAAGACTGTGCCATATCAAATGGTTCAAATGGCTCTGAGCACTATGGGACTTAACTTCTGAGGTCATCAGTCCCCTAGAACTTAGCACTACTTAAACCTAACTAACCTAAGGACAGCACGCAGATCCATGGCCGAGGCAGGATTCGAACCTGCGACCGTAGCGGTTGCGCGGTTCCATACTGTAGCGCCCAGAACCGCTCGGCAACCCAGGCCGGCTGTGCCATATCAATCTTCTGCTCTGCTCTACAAATGTGAATAAGAGCAGCTGACATCTTAGATGGAAAGAAATTCAACAAAATTTATTTAGCGATCTTGAAATAAGGACTTTCGCTGGATATACAAAAGTTTCAGATGAGTGACGTTTACGGAGTTAGTACGTGCAAGATGGCGTACATGTGACTGATTAATGAAGGAACACGCTCCTCGCCCTCTGTTAAAAATCAATATCCGTAGGTAGTCCTTGTTCAATATCCCAGAATAGCGATTGTCAGCTGTGAGTAACTATTCCCTGGGGCATGAGTAAAATTTTCTGAGCGGTAAAAGCAGAAATGCTTCGATTGGGATTTAATCATGATAAAACAACTTTTTTAAAAACAGCTTCTAATTTATCAGTTTTTTTGTCATACTGTAATCTTTATGAGATCAAAATTTGACATCCATTGTTGGGTAAAAGCCTCCAACAGACTTTTCCATTCACTGCAGCAATCATAAATCGTATCGTTGCTATTCATGGATGTTTTTACCGTGATTGACACACAAAGTTGTCGCCTCGGTCTTTTCTTATATGCTGTAATTAGGTAAAGAACAACCTTACTTCTTTAACCAACCATTCGCTTGTCTGTATGTCCCGTCTAACTCGTTGTAATCGTAGTCGTAATTACACTTCATATTCAAGTCTGTTCCTTGATGCTTCTTTTTCTTTTCTTGTCGACTGCTCGTCAGCTCGCTGAGCTACCTTCACCTTTTGAAAGATTTTTTTCAGTAGAAGTGCATGCGTCTCACTGCCTAACAGAAAAATGGTGATAAATACTGACGATAAACGTCACATCTGAGACACGTTGGAAGCTTAGTTTTAAGAGTGCTGTATATTCTTTACTGAAAGCATATCAAAGCATTTTTACTCATTTCTTTATTTCACTTGTTGTACATCCACTTCTCATCGGTAATGAATTCTTTTAAGGTATGACTTCATAATTTGGAATATGTAAGAGTGAATACCTGATTTCTGTTATCATTTACTGCTGGCAAAGGCATTCCTAGACTCCGCGAAGACATCATACTTTAAACAGACTTATGTAACAAGGAAATGGCAACATTTTTGCGGAAAGTTGACGACGAGTTCTCCATTATTATTGGAAAATAAATAAAATTCACTACAAATTACGAAAAAGAAAATGAATTATGGATTGTGACAGCAATGACGCCAAGACTGAGCAACAGAATGAACTTGGAGTATGAATTATTTGCAATGGCCGACACCATACCGGATATACTGGGTGGACAGAAACAGTCTGAAAAACTTGTAAGGGACTTGCATACTAGGCTGTGATGATAATTCATTGTTAAGAAACAAATTATATACGTTGCGTCATTTCCGAGGTAATTAGCATTGAATTTAGCCAATCATGCAGTTGCTCGCACATATTGAAGTGGCCGGGCAGATACAATTAGTGTCAGTTGCTCTCACAGCAGATGATACCGCACGATACTTTTCAGCCTTGGACTCGAGTTCTATAATCAGTGTCGTCCGATGTGCAATTTTTGTATTTCTGTAGTGTCCGGTTTTAGGAAACCAAACGAAGTGCAAGTTTGGCCATACCGTCTCAGACAGACCGGGAACAGGTATGCACAACGGCCTGATTGGCTAAGCTCTGTGCTGATTAATTCGGAAACGGCGCAATGTATCGAATTTGTTTCGTAACAATTCTCAGCACAGCCTACCACACAACACCCTTACAAACTTTTTAGACTCTAAGCTGAATCCACCAGATCGTTGATTATTTATCTAATGATTTAGTAAAATACCTGCAAAAATTGACAAGTTTTTTCTTCTATCGTTATTATTTATCGTTCGTAATTTTTTATATATGAGTGCTTATTTCGTCCAGTAATATGTTCGACTGTTATTTATTACCTAATTTTTTGTCCTTTTGTAAATATCAGTCTTTATTTCTGTTAATCTAAAGTTTAGTTATTTAGCAACCTATGTTGGGGATACTGGTAGATTTCTTCTCTTTCTGGGTAACAGTCTCGAAGCGGTGGCGATCACGGCCTTAGGTGGTACTGCTGGAAGCCGTAGACCTCCCAACGCTCAAAGGATTTTTTGTCCGAGACGATGACTGTAAGTTACCGACAGCTTACCTACCAGCTGTGAGGATTTTCGACGTGTCGCAACGATGCACTTCCCACTGATATCCCGAGAAAATCTAAAAATCCACACAAATTTGATTGCCGCTGGTAGTTGTAGATCTCTACGTTCAATCCAGTTTCCTAATAGCTCCACCTCTGATGGCGTTGTTATCTAATGTTAGATTTTTCAGCTGCTATTCAAGCAGATTTTCCACTTAATTATAATGTAGGAAGATTAATGAAACTCAGCTATGGAGCAGGGAAAAGACTCTAGCAGCGAAACCAATACCTTTTGAGGAGGTAATAGGAACAGTGATGTACTAAGAATACGCGGAATCATTTATGTTAGAGCAAAGTTAAGCTCCTGTTGGTATCATAACTGAACGCGCGCTTGGAGAAAGTTGAGTCTTCATGTAGATATAGAGACCATTCTAGATTTCATCATAGTAATTTAGGGAAATTAGGGGAAATAATAATCTACTATCCGCTTCTTCGCTCGCGTATCAGTGGTTTTGTCATGAGGAGTGGTGGTGAGTTAGTAAGACAGTACTTTTACCAGATGTCTGAGTATATAGTGGCTTAGACACATTTGTATAAAAAGTGTATGCAGTGCCAGTATGTAGGTATATAATGAATCTCTGTCTTTTATTTTGTTGTATGTTGAATCTGAAAGCATGCATTATATTTTCTAATTACGTTAAAAAACGCCTCGATTAATTGCATTCGTCCAAAAGTAGAGTTAGACGTTTCTCTGGCTCACCTAGTGCTAGATGTGAGATGTTGCCACCAGAGGAACACATTCCAACAGTTATTCCCTTTCATTTTAATGCGTTATATACATTTTTGGTCCACCCCCTTTGATGACTGAATTGCCGGATGACAGTTATTGAACTATATGAAAAAAACGTAAATTAGTCACAAAATACGGTGTGCACACAATTTATTCAACATGTAAATATCACTACAGATATTCGGATTTAGATTATGACATGTTAGAGATGCTTGCCGTCAATGGAGATGTTGCGACGCAGACGAATAGCGAAATTCAGCATGACCTACTGAAGTGTCGGAATATCGATACCGGCAATGACCTTCTGAATGGATGTTTTCAGCTCAGCAGTGGTTTTCGGGTTATATCTGTACACCTTGTCTTTAATATAGACCACAAAAATAAGTCGCATGTGTTCAGATCCGGGGAATATGACGGCCAATCGGGGCCCATGCCAGTAACCTCTGGCTACCCCAGAGACAGAATGCAGTCCTCAGAGTGCTCCTGCAGAAAATCAAAGACACCTCTGCTTCGATGGGGTCGAGATCCGTCTTGTAGGAACTACGTCTTGTCGAAATAATGATCACTTTGGATAATGGGGATGAAATCATCTTCCAAAACCTTCACCTACCATTCGGTAGTCACTGTGTCATCAAGGGATATCGCACCGATTATTCCGCGGCTGTACATTGCACAGCACAGGGTAACCCATTGAGGTGATGAGACTGCTCCATCGCGAGATGCGGATTCTCAGTCCCCAAATACGCCAATTTTGACTGCTGACGAAGCCGTCCAAATGAAAGTGAGCTTAGTCGCTAAACCAAATCATTCTTGCGCATATTAATTCCCGTCATGTCCCGCGGCCAACCGTGCAGTTTGAACGCCCTAACACAAACCATTCAGACGTTATGACGATTTCGTTTCATATACTTCAATAATTGTCACCGTGTTTGATTAACATACACAGTTAATAGATCATAATAAAATACAACCTTACCAAAAGCATTCCCCTTTCCACACGTAAAGGTACCCCTCTCTGTTTGTCGTACAGCCTTTAAATGTGAGTGTTCAAGCGTCTCTGAAACTGCATCCAAGTTCGGGCGACATGAGATTGCTCTGAGGTGTGGTGGATTCGAGTAACTTTCGCAGCTTGAGCTCTCTTAGGACTATGCGCTAAATCAAAGCTACGTTTGCGAGGTTTATAGCAATAGTTTTATGTATGGTTCTCGGGTTTACCGTCCGATTTTATTGCTGATCTCCACCAAAACTCTGCAGGTAGGCCAGGTGGTGTAGGAAATCAATGTCATAATTCAATTACACAGCAACATTCGCTTTGCGCTGTCACGGAATAATCAATAATACTAAGAGACACTGATCATCGCGCCAGCGTCTTTTGCATGCAACTCACATACACAATATTCAGAAACAATAATAACACTCAAACAGATATAACTTTGTAATGTAGTCTATGTTAGTCCTCAGCATTCAAGCTATCTCCATACTAAATTTTATTAAAATCGATTCAGCGATTTAGTTGTGAAAGTGTAACAGACATAGTTACTTTCGCAGTTATAATACATGGTGTTTCAAAAAGAATATACGTATTTCGAATTCATATATTTATTAAACTTTAAGACATACGATTATGAAACTTTACACACACATTTACGAAACCTCTCAAATTCAGATTACAGATGTTCAATATGTCCTCCATCAGCGACACCAACAATATCACATCGATAGTGAAATTCCTCCCATATTCGGGCAAGCGTGTCCGTCACTGATGTTATAAACGTTGTCTTTAACGAAATTCCACAGGAAGAAGCCAGAGGGTGCCAAATCCGGTGATCGTGGAGCCCAGCTGAGACATGCTAAGTCGCCAGCTCCATGACGACCGCCGGCCGCGGTGGTCTCGCGGTTCTAGGCGCTCAGTCCGGAGCCGCGCGACTGCTACGGTTGCAGGTTCGAATCCTGCCTCGGGCATGGATGTGTGTGATGTCCTTAGGTTAGTTAGGTTTAAGTAGTTCTAAGTTCTAGGGGACAGATGACCACAGGTGTTAAGTCCCATAGTGCTCAGAGCCATTTGAACCATTTTGAACCTTGACGACTAATCCAACGGTTCGGTAGTTTCATTCAGATATTCACGCACTTGGTGACTCCAGTGAAGGGGTGCCCCGTCTTGTTGAAAAATGAAGATGTCTTCGTGCAGTCTCGGAAGCAACCAGTTTTGTAACATAGCTAGATACTGCTGACCGTTAACCGTGTTTCCATCAAAGAAGAATGGGCCGTAAATAGATGATCGGGATACCGCACAAAATACATTGACTTTGGGCGAATCTCGTACATGTTCAATCGCTGCAAGTGGGTTCTGTAGGCCCCAAATTCGAACATTGTGTTTGTTTACTTGACCACTAACATGGAAAGGCGCTTCATCAGCGAACACGATGCAATCTACGAAAGTTTTATCATTGACAATAGTATCAAGAATCTCGTTACAAAATGGTACAAGTTTCCGTTTGTGATCAGGACGCAGAGATTGTAACAGCTGTAGCTTCTACGGCTTCATAATCAAACGACGTCTCAAAACAAGTCAAATTGTTGTCGTAGGCAGTTGTAACTCCCGACTGGCACTATGAGTATTTGATTTTGAAGGACTACGTTGAGAAGCAGTTTGAATTCGTCCAAAATTTTCTTCAGGAACACGAGGGCGGCCAGAACTCATTCCCTTACATACACATCGTGTATTTAGAAAATGTCGATACCATCTGGGAATGTTCCGCCTATGCGGAGGATCAATTTAGTGCCTCGACCTGAAACGTCTTTGCACTGTAATCATGGAATTGCACTTCGCAAACTCGAGAACACAAAATTATTTCTGCTGCGAAGTAAGTATTTTAAACACATGACCGTTACTAAGCAAAACAGAAGACAACTTGACATCTAGCGGCTATCAATATAAACTAGACTATGTATTCGTTTCTCCAATAGCAGAACCGAGGCGCAGCGATCGATAGTTCGGACAAAATAATACTTTGTAATACGTATATCCTTTTCGAAACTCCCTGTATTAGTATGGAAGTATGGATAGGTCACTGCTAGGAATTTAGAAAGTAATTCGCCGAGCCATCTCTCTTGCTCATAGCGAATACACAATCTCGCTGAGTTACGTCGGCGGTAGCGGATTATAATAAAATGTAACGAAATCTTCCTACAGCACAATTCCACATCATACTTTCCACAACGAGTATCTGAACTTCCCGAAAAAACAAAACGTTCCATCTGGTGTTCGTTTGGTGATCTTTGCTTACTGAAACCACATCAGGATATTACGGCTGGTAATCCCAAACGCTCGAGATAAAATCTGGAGATCTATTTTCGTGGCATTCTGATTGAGGATTACTTTAGGATCATATGATCAATGATATCATGCTTTACAATTATTGCTTATTTTACGCCCTTAAGGTTCTTTACTGCCCATCAAATTTATGTTTCAAAAGACTTCTTCCAAACGGAAACGGTGTAGACTAGAAATTTCGCAGGAGAAGCGGATGAGAGAGCACAGACACACAACTCTTTCTTTTCCAGAGCAATAACCTGGTGCTTGTGTGTGTGTGTGTGTGTGTGTGTGTGTGTGTGTGTGTGTGTGCGAGCCTGTAATACGTGCACTGTTATGTGGTTTTACAGCTTTTTTTTTTAGGAGCTGATTTTACATTCAGACAGACAACGCCATGACAGAAATTGCAATGTATTCTCATGCCATCAACCTTATGCCCATGACAGAAAGCGAACCTAAATCTTTGACGAAGCCTGTAGACTGAACAAAAAGCAGAGACACTTATTTGTACATCTTAAAATACAGTATTAAGTTCCGTCGGTCTGTTAAAATGGTAAACATTGTGAAACTTGATCTCTTCCCAGAGAATGTTGTTGTTGTGGTCTTCAGTCCTGAGACTGGTTTGCTGCAGCTCTCCATGCTACTCTATCCTGTGCAAGCTTCTTCATCTCCAAGTACCTACTGCAACCTACATCCTTCTGAATCTGCTTAGTGTATTCATTTTTGGTCTCCCTCTACGATTTGTACCCTCCACGCTGCCCTCCAATGCTAAATTTGTGATCCCTTGATGCCTCAGAACATGTTCTACCAACCGATCCCTTCTTCACGTCATGTTGTGCCACAGAATCCTCTTCTTTCCAATCATATACAATACATCCTCATTAGTTACGTGATCTACCCACCTAATCTTCAGCATTCTTCTGTAGCACTACATTTCGAAAGCTTCTATTCTCCTCATGTCCAAACTACTTATCGTCCATGTTTCACTTCCATACATGGCTACACTCCATACAAATACTTTCAGAAACGACTTCCTGACATTTAGATCTATGCTCAATGTTAACAAATTCCTCTTGTTCAGAAGCGCTTTCCTTGCCATTGCCAGTCTACATTTTATATCCTCTCTCCTTCGTGCATCATCAGTTATTTTGCTCCCCAAATAGCAAAACTCCTTTACTACTTTATGTGTCTCATTTCCTAATCTAATTCACTCAGCATCACCCAACTTAATTTGACTACATTCCATTATCCTCGTTTTGGTTTTGTTGATGTTCATCTTATGTCCTCCTTTCAAGTCACTGTCCATTCCGTTCAACTGCTCTTCCAAGGCCTTTGCTGTCTCTGACAGAATTATAATGTCAACGGCGAACCTTAAAAGTTTTTATTTCTTCTCCCTGGATTTTAATACCTACTCCGAATTTTTCTTTTGTTTCCTTTACTGCATGCTCAATATACAGATTGAATATCATCGGGGAGAGGCTACAACCCTGTCTCACTTCCTTCCCAACCACTGCTTCCCTTTTATGCCCCTCGACTCTCATAACTGCCATCTGGTTTCTGTACAAATTGTAAATAGCCTTTCGCTCCCAGTGTTTTACCCCTGCCACCTTTAGAGTATTCCAGTCAACATTTCTCTAAGTCTACAAATGCTAGAAACGTATATTTACCTTTTCTTAATCTTTCTTCTAAGATAAGTCGTAAGGTCAGATTTGCCTCACGTGTTCCACATTTCTACGGAATCCAAACTGATCTTCCCCGAGGTCGGCTTCTACCAGTTTTTCCATTCGTCTGTAAAGAATTCGCTTTAGCATTTTGCAGCTGTGACTTATTAAACTGAAAGTTCGGTAATTTTCACATCTGTCAACACCTGCTTTTTCGGGATTGGAATTATTATATGCTTCTTGAAGTCTGAGGTATTTCGCCTGTGTCGTGCATCTTGCTCACCAGATGGTAGAGTTTTGTCTGGACTGGCTCTCCCAAGGCCGTCAGTAGTTCTAATGGAAAGTTGTCTACTTCCAGGGCCTTGTTTCGACTCAGGTCTTTCAGTGCTCTGTCAAACTCTTCACGCAGTATCGTATCTCCCATTTCATCTTCATCTACATACTCTTCCATTTCCATAATATTGTCCTCAAGTACATCGCCCTTGTGTAGACCTTCTATATACTCCTTCCACCTTCCTGCTTTCCCTTCTTTGCTTAGAGCTGGGTTTCCATCGGAGCTCTTGATATTCATACAAGTGGCTCTCTTTCCTCCAAAGGTCTCTTTAATTTTCCTGTAGGCAGTATCTATCTTACCCCCATTGAGATAAGCCTCTACATCCTTACATGTGCCCTCTAGCCATGCCTGCTTAGCCATTTTGCACTTCCTGTCGATCTCATTTTTGAGACGTTTGTATTCCTTTTTGCCTGCTTCATTTACTGCATTTTTATATTTTCTCCTTTCATCATTAAATTCAATATTTCATCTGTTACCAAGGATTTCTACTAGCCCTCGTCTTTTTACCTACTTGATCCTGTACTGCCTTCACTACTTCATCTCTCAGATCTACCCATTCTTCTTCTACTGTATCTCTTTCCCCCATTCCTGTCAATTGTTCCCTTATGCTCTCCCTGAAACTCTGTACAACTCTGGTTTAGTCAGTTTATCCAGGTCCCATCTCCTTAAATTCCCACCTTTTTTTAATTTTTTCAGTTTTAATCTACAGTTCATAACCAATAGATTGTGGTCAGAGTCCACATCTGCCCCTGGAAATGTCTTAGAATTTAAAACCTTGTTCCTAAATCTCTGTCTTACCCTTATATAATGTATCTGATACCTTTTAGTATCTCCAGGTTTCTTCCATGTATACAACCTTCTTTTATGATTCTTGAACCAGGTGTTAGCTATGATTAAGTTATGCTCTGTGCACAATTCTACCTGTTTCATATCTTACCCCCAATCCAAATTCACCCACTATGTTTCGTTCTCTCCCTTTTCCTACTCTCGAATTCCAGTCACCCATGACTATTAAATTTTTGTCTCCCTTCACTACCTGTGCCAAATTGTACCTCTTTCATTTCTTACCCCCAATCCATATTCACCTACTATGTTTCGTTCTCTCCGTTTTCCTACTCTCGAATTCCAGTCACCCATGACTATTAAATTTTCGTCTCCCTTCACTACCTGAATAATTTCTTTTATCTCATCATACATTTCTTCAATTTCTTCGTCATCTGCAGAGATAGCTTGCATATAAACTTGTACTACTGTAGTAGGCGTGGGCTTCGTTTCTATCTTGACCACAATAATAGTTCACTATGCTGTTTGTAGTATCTTACCCGCACTCCTATTTTTTTATTCATTATCAAACCTACTCCTGCATTACCCAGAGAATAGAATGTTCAAATTACTTACAGGAATCGAGCTATGTAATGTTCTCGATAATCGCCGAATTTCGATAAATTTCTGACATGAAAACGACGGCATATTCACCTGTTGAAATATCGGCGGTTGTCGAGGAAGTTATTTGTGCACGGTAAGCATTGTACCCCAAACAGAAAAAAGTTGTAAAATAAGCGTTGAGGCTGTGGCTGAGGTGGTACTGTGTGGTGCAATAACCTGTCAGATGTCAAATATGGCGTTATATGTAGACATCACAATGGGAAATGTTGAGCACACATGTACCTGAAAAGTCGACATTATAAAGAGTTGAAAAACTGACTCGCTGAAATGAAGAATTTAATTGTATCGCAAGGCACAATAACAGGCTTCTTTGTATTTGGTGGTCAGACTGTGTGTGGCTATATGCAGAGCCAAGTTCGACCTATTCATCGCACTGATAAGAAGTACTTGTTCCTACGCGCTATGTTTCTCCGTATGTTATAGACTTTATCAACCACTACTAAAGAAAATATATAACACCATTAATAGTACGATAACAGAAAGGACAGAAATATCGTGAAACGTCAATCACATAGGCATTACTGAAGTACTGTTTCCTGTACAATGGTTATTTAAATGAGGTGCACTTCTTACATCATGGATAATTTTGGAGACACAAATCTTCGTTTTCTCTTCAGCTTATTCACCCCATTATTTTAGGTGAAAAATGACATACAGGGCAATGGCTAGTAAAAGTACAAAGCAATGGGCTGGAAAATTGAGTGTGTTGTTTTCAGAAGGAGCACGTGCCAAGCACCACATGCAAACACGCAGCTCTGTAGTCTGGTTTTATCTAGGCGTAGTACACGATTTCAGTTTCGCGAATAAGACCAATGAAGTTCGAAGATGAGAAAAGAGAAGTTGAATCCGTCAGTATCGAATGTGAGTCCAGAGTTTTAACCAAAAAGCCACCCAACTCTCCTTGTGATTGATGAGTACGTCTACGTTTTTGACTGGAGACAATGCAACATCTACAACAAGAATCACTGAAGAGCCCTTCGTGAATAGGAGGTATCTGAAATCCAGTGGTGATATACAAGTGCCGGCCGCGGTGGTCTAGCGGTTGTAGGCGCTCAGTTCGGAACCGGGGGACTGCTACGGTCGCAGTTTCGAATCCTGCCTCGGGCATGGATGTGTGTGACGTCCTTAGGTTAGTTATGTTTAAGTAGATCTAAGTTCTAGGGGACTGATGACCACAGATGTTAAGTCGCATAGTGCTCAGAGTCATTTGAACTATTTTGATATACAAGTGGTTTAATGTTCGTGATAATTTTATTTCAGACACATGTCATGATTCCAGAATTTTCAGCCGTGGATGGCTTAGTCTTGCTACGCGTTCCGATCACCATCCAGAAGTGGATCGCGATCCCGCAGTTTTCCCGTGTTGAAGGGAACTGTAGGCTTCTATCATCGAGTAATTCTTGGAAGATTGGTTTTTGTTTATGTTGTCATGTACTCGGAACTGCCACTTAAAGAACGGTCGTTGTCTTGATGTATGCGTCTAAATCTTGCTTGCAATGTGACAACAGGCATGTAACTATTTAACGAAAGTGCGTTTAATGATGCATTCGTGTGCAGTAGAGCTGTGCAGCGTGGCGTACTTTAAGCGCACCCCCAGAACTAGGTTGCTAATGTACATTCCAGCCCTGCTGCTGGCTCAAAGGTTATAGTTTCATATTACAGGGCGTCAGAGTTCGACAATTCAAATTCAACAGCAAATCGTTTAACTTATGAAGAGCTAATCTGGATCTCCCAAGCTGAATTCCGTAGGAACATATTCGTAAGGGCTGGAAAGGTGTGTTGGTTTCACAGAAGCTTTCCATCCAGAGACATGATAACTGATTCCTATTACTTTACTTTACGCCGGCCGGTGTGGCCGTGCGGTTCTTCAGTCTGGAACCGCGTGACCGCTACGGTCGCAGGTTCGAATCCTGCCTCGGGCATGGGTGTGTGTGATGTCCTTAGGTTAGTTAGGTTTAATTAGTTCTAAGTTCTAGGCGACTGATGACCTCAGAAGTTAAGTCGCATAGTGCTCAGAGCCATTTGAACCAAGCCATTTACTTTACTTTACTTTTCCGTGTCCAGATCAAATTTTATTTTCCAATACGGCTTTGTCGTTGGCTTGTAGCAGGTCACTAAAACTGCAGGGCTCCGGCAGAAGTCGGCACATGAGCGGATGTACCTCATCTTGTACCTCTCCGCATCCGCAAAGAACGTCGTCATCGTTAGTCAGCAGTCCCCACTTGCACAGATTAGTTTTGCATTTGGGTACACCAGCCCTCAGCCTATTTAGAGTTCTTCACACTGTATAAGAAAGTTTGTTTCCAGGTGCCACTTGCTCTTTTGGTATTATCTTCAGTGCGGTTTGTTCATTCTGCCATTTACGGACTCTATTATCTTCCTGTGAACCGTCAAGGATCTTGGTTCTTGCAATAAAGCTATTTCTAGACTTAAGCCTCAAAGCCTGAGTGACATGCCCATTTAGTGGGTGTCGAGAATCTGTTTCTTTCTTTGTTCTCTCAGCGTCTGCTGCCACCTGCCTTCTGATCTTGGATGGGGCAATTCCAGCAAGTAGGTACAAATTACCCGTTGGTGTGGGTCTGAGCGAGGCCCACGAGAAAGACAGGCCGCGGCGCGTACGCACGAAGGTAGTCCTGAACTCGCTCGCTCGCTTAGCTCAGCAGACAAAATGCGTTTCTAAACCTGTTAACTCGCAGCTGGGCGTGCAAGTACTAACGAGAATTGCATCTTCCAGTGGAATCTGCTGTTATGAAGTCTTACTGATTAACAGTACTACCGCAAAATTTAAATGAAGATCAATACTCGATATAAATAATATAACTGCTTCTTTATAGCACTTAGACTCTTCTGCTTAACAGTACTCATTACATGCTGGAAGTGGTGCCTGATGCAACTAATAATCATTTTAGCGTGATTTTATTTTATTGTACGCCAGTACAAATTACAAGGAGGCCCATGGACTTCCCATCATTATAGGACTAATAACAGTGAGATTCCATAATAGCGGATTCCAGTAGAAGATTCAGTTTTCGTTTGTACGGACACGCCTAGTTACGAGTTAACAAGTGTAGAAACATAGTTTGTCTGCTCATGTGAACGAGCGAGCTAGCGCAGGACTACCTTCGTGACGTACGCGCCGCGGCCTGTCTTTCTCGTAGGCCTCGGTCTGAGACAGCCTGTAACAATTCGGATTGTCTCATTTACACTTACATCAACCTGTTTAGCATGTGCAGATGCTTCCCATACTGGCGCTGGATAGTCTGCTGCAGAAACACACAGAGCAAGTGCTGATGTTCTCAGTACTGATGGTTGAGCTCCCCATTCATAGTTTGTCAGCCTGCGGATGATGTTATTCGTGGAACAGACTTTAGCCTTGGCGTTTTGGCAATGCTGCTTGAAGGAAAGCGTTCTGTCAAGTACAACCCCAAGACCAGATCAAGTTAAAGTCCAAAACTGATTCCTATGAAGCTCACAGACATCATTAACAATAGATTCATGTGTGCTAAAATGTTGTTGTGGATAATTGTTCTCTATATCCGTGTTCGGTGTGCTATACTAACTCAAATCTCCATCTAAAACATGTGCTACGTTTGATTGTGAACTGACCAACGAAAAGTACGTCTGTCGGAGAACAAGAAATGCGAATATGTTCTGTTTACTTCAAAGTTTCTGACTGGAAAGTGGGGTACAATCTGCCTCAGTCTACCTTTCTCATCACGTTTAAAAATTTTCCCACAAATTTTGGCACGCGAACGTATTTGCGGATTTTTAACATGCAACTCACCTCTAATTCCCACAAGTTCCCATAACTGTAAGACACTCACACCCACTACTCCATCGCTGTAAGTCGGTCATACTCATCCTCTTCTAATTGCAGTTTCTGACTCCCTCAATTCATCCAACTCCTTCATAAATTATCTGCTTGTGTCTCTTTGACTGCGTCTCCTGTGTCACAACCACAGCCCCATCGTTCTGTGGTATTACTACAGTAGACACTGTCATTGTCTCCATCTTGCCCTCTCTTAATGTTAACATCTGATTCCTTCCTTCCTTCCTACTGCTGCTGTCTGTTCTCACAGTCAGTATCTCTCACTTCCACGTTGTAATTGTCATATACTCTGACTCTCATTATTACTTTCCTCACTAACTTTCACATTCTCTTACTCTTTATTCCTATCCTATGGCACTGTGTGCTTCACTCTTTTCCTAGCACTGTTGTGTCAGTGTCAACGTTTTCCACTGCCGTGTGTCCCTCTCTTTCTCTCACACTGCCATTGTCTCCTTTTCTCTTTTGCTTTTCGCCACCGCTACTGTCATCAAGCTCAGCATAAAAAACGCACGGATATATTCGCGTGACAGAATTTTCGGAAAATCTTTTAAACTGGCTTTGGAAGGTAGAATGAGGCTACTGGTACCCCAATTTCCTGTGAGAATCTTTTAACTAAAGAGGAACATATACGCATTTTTTGTGTTCCGATAGGAGAATTTTCCGCTGGTTCACTTATTTTCCCTGCTGCAGCAAAACATGTGGAAAGATACGTATTGGTTAGTAGAAATTAGATAGTACACTAAGTGAAAATGAAATAACGCAAAACTTATGTTACGCCTCCGACTTAATTTTACGTGCAGGAAAATTTTGCATGTCCTTCAGTGCTACAACGGGGGTTCCCAGATGATAACGGAGACCCTTTATAGCATGTTTCTCCATGATACGTTACTCTATAAACTACGTTTTCGACTCACACCTGATTTTACGTGCGTATTGTACGTTTACGTACTTATGTAACGTGTACAAGTAGGATAGTTCTGAACCTCTATCTCGGAAACCGATGAATGTATGAAGAAAATTTTCAAAATTGTTCCAGATCGGTGTTTTAGGAATGAATTGCAAAAATTACAGCCATATGCTATGCACAGCCATCTCGGAATCTACGGATGAGTTTTGGTACCCAAAAAACAAGTTTCGGGGGTGTTTCTCGATAATGGATAAGAATTTTTGAAAAGGGAGGGACGGCTCTTCCAGATAAATGCCAAAATAAGATACGATTGAAATTTGAGCGATTTTCTGCTGTAACTTACCATTTAAATTTCGTCTCATACCGGATTATACGTGTAGAAGTAGGATAATTTTGAACATCTTTATTTTGAAAACGGATAAAGACATCAAGGAAACCTGTAAGGTTATTAGAGATCGGTATCTTTGGAAAGTATCATAAAAATTTCAGCCATCTGCTGTGCATAGCCGTCTTGGAATTCTCGGCTGCAAAAAGAACCAACCGATTTTCTCCGTTTGCCGAAGCAGAAACAAGTGTCTAACATTCATACTTTGACACTTACCATAGGACATTGTACCAGACTGACTTTTGACTGTGTTATGCAGCGTTGTAAAAAAGTCTGAAAAGCTTATAACGGTATGTGTAGGTTGTGCTGAGAAAGAATTTCCAAAAAGGAAATTCGATGAGTTAAGCCGTTTCCGAGTTAATTAGCATTGAAATTAACCAATCAGGCCGTTGGTTAGGCAAAAATCAAGCAGTCCACCACATACAATTAGTGTCAATTGTTCTCAAAGCGTAAAGCGTAGATGATAACGTACAAGAGAGGTCACCCTTTGGTTCGGGTTGGATCCTTACTATGGTCCCACGTTAAACTTTTGTATCTTTCTCTTGTTTGGTTTCAGGAAACAAAAGGTACCACGCGTTTGGCGGCACCAGCTCTGGCTAGCCGTTTGAACTGACATGCGCAAAACGGCCTAATTACCTAACCTCATTGCTAATTTACAAGAAAGCGATGCATCGTATTATCTATTTTCTTAACAATCAACTCTCAGCACACTATATCCCGCAACGTTCTTGCTAGCAGTTCAGGCTGTTTCTGACCACCGTGCACGTGAGCAGAAAAATGAGATATGTGATATGTGTATAACGTTATTATTTGTGTACTCTATAATTGTGTGTAAGTCCCTAAACTGGCGTGTGAGTTTTGTTTTCGGTCTTTATGAAATGAATTTAGAGGTTAATGAGATTATGGGTTAATATATTGTTTGCACGTGATATAAAACTGAGTAAGAATTACAGGAATTTTTGAATGGAGTGAATGTATAATGAGCACATCCTGTTGGGGACGGCCGTGTGGCCGAGCGGTTGTTGGCGCTTCAGTCTGGAACCACTCAACTGCTACGGTCGCAGGTTCGAATCCTGCCTCGGGTATGGTGGTGAGTGATGTTCTTAGTTTAGTTAGGTCTAAGTAGTTGTTAAGTAGTAGTTAAGTAGTAGTTGCAGGGGCAACAGTCTGGATGATTGACTGTTCTGGCCTTGTGACACAAACCAAAACGGTCTTACTGTGCTGGTACTGCGAACAGTTGAAAGCAAGGGTAAACTACAGCCGCAATTTTTCCAGAGGGCATGCAGCTTTACTGTGTGGTTAAATGATGATGGCATCCTCTTGGGTAAAATATTCCGGAGGTAAAATAGTCCCCTATTCGGATCTCCGGGCGGGGACTATTCGAGAGGACGTCATTATCAGGAGAAAGAAAACTGGCGTTCTACGGATCGGAGCGTGGAATGTCAGATCCCTTAATCGGGCAGGTAGGTTAGAAAATTTGAAAAGGAATATGGATAGGTTAATGTTCGATATAGTGGGAATTAGCCGGCCGCGGTGGCCATGCTGTTCTAGGCGCTGTAGTCCGGAACCGCGCGACTGCTACGGTCGCAGGGTCGAATCCTGCCTCGGGCATGGATGTGTGTGAGATGACCTTAGGTTAGTTAGTTTTAAGTAGTTCTAAGTTCTAGGGGACTGATGACCTAAGATGTTGAGTCCCATAGTGCTCAGAGCCATTTGAACCATTTTTGAACCAGTCGGAATTAGTGAAGTTCGGTGGCAGGAGGAACAAAACTTTTGGTCAGGCGAATACAGAATTATAAATACAAAATCAAATAGGGGTAATGCAGGAGTAGGTTTAATAATGAATAAAAAGTAGGAATGCGGTTAAGCTACTACAAACAGCATAGTAAACGCATTATTGTGTCCAAGATAGACACGAAGCCCACGCCTACTACAGTAGTTCAAGTTTATATGCCAACTAGCTTTGCAGATGACGAAGAAATTGAAGAAATGCATGATGAGATAAAAGAAATTATTTAGATAGTGAAGGGAGACGAAAATTTAAATTCATGGGTGACTGGAATTCGGTAGAGGGAAAAGGGAGAGAAAGAAACGTAGTAGGTGAATATGGGCTGGGGGTAAGAAATGAAAGAGGAAGCCGCCTCGTAGAATTTTGCACAGAGCACAACTTAATCATAGCTAACACTTGGTTCAAGAATCATAAAAGAAGGTTGTATACGTGGAAGAAGCCTGGAGATACTGACAGGTTTCAGATAGATTATATAATGGTAAAACAGCGATATAGGAACCAGGTTTTAAATTGTAAGACATTTCCAGGGGCAGATGTGGACTCTGACCACATTCTATTGGTTATGATCTGTAGATTGAAAATGAAGAAAAAGGTGGAAATTTAAGGAGATGGGACCTGGATAAACTGACTAAACCAGAGGTTGTACAGAGTTTCGGGGAGAGCATAAGGGATCAATTGACAGGAATGGGGGAAAGAAATACAGTAGAAGAAGAATGGGTAGATCTGAGGGATGAAATAGTGAAAGCAGCAGAGGATCAAGTAGGTAAAAAGACGAGGGCTCGTAGAAATCATTGGGTAACAGAAGAGATACTGAATTTAATTGATGAAAGGAGAAAATACAAAAAATACAGTAAGTGAAGCAGGCAAAATGGAATACAAACGTCTCAAAAATGAGATCGACAGGAAGTGCAAAATGGCTAAGCAGGGATGGCTAGAGGACAAATGTAAGGATGTAGAGGCTTATCTCACTAGGGGTAAGATAGATACTGCCTACAGGAAAATCGAAGAGACCTTTGAAGGAAAGAGAACCACTTGTATGAATATCAAGAGCTCAGATGGAAACCCAGTTCTAAGCAAAAAAGGGAAAGCACAAAGGTGAAAGGAGTGTACAGAGGGTCTATACAAGGGCGATATACTTGAGGACAGTATTATGGAAATGGAAGAGGATGTAGATGAAGATGAAATGGGAGATACGATACTGCGTGAAGAATTTGACAGTGCACTGAAAGACCTGAGTCGAAACAAGGTCCCGGGCGTAGACAACATTTCATTAGAACTACTGACGGCCTTGGGAGAGCCAGTCCTGACAAAACTCTACCATCTGGTGAGCAAGATATAGGAGACAGGCGAAATTCCCTCAGACTTCAAGAATAATACAGTAGTTCCAATCCCAAAGAGAGCAGGTGTTGACAGATGCGAAAATTATCGAAGTATCAGTTTAATAAGTCACGGCTGCAAAATACTAAGGCGAATTCGTTAGAGACCGATGGAAAAACTAGTAGAATCCGACCTCAGGGAAGATCAGTTTGGATTGCGTAGAAATGTTGGAACACGTGAGGCAATAGTGACCCTACGGCTTATCTTAGAAAATATAGTAAGGTAAGGCAAACCAACGTTTCCTGCATTTTTAGACTTAGAGAAAGCTTTTGACAATGTTGATGGAATACTCTCTTCCCAAATACGATGGTGGCAGGGGTAAAATACAGGAAGCGAAAGGCTATTTACAAATTGTACAGAAACCAGATGGCAGTTATAACAGTCGAGGGACATGAAAGGGAAGCAGTGGTTGGGAAGGGAGTGAGACAGGGTTGTAGCCTCTCCCCGATGTTCGTCAATCTGTATATTGAGCAAGCAGTAAAGGAAACGAAAGAAAAAATCGGAGTTGGCATTAAAATCCATGGGGAAGAAATAGAAACTTTGAGGTTCGCCGATGACATTGTAATTCTGTCAGAGACAGCAACGGACTTGGAAGAGCAGAACGGAATGGACAGTGTCTTGAAAGGAGAATATAACATGAACATCAACAAAAGCAAAACGAGGTTAATGGAATGTAGTCTAATTAAGTCGGATGATGCTCTGGGAATTAGATTAGGAAATGAGACACTTAAAGTAGTAAAGGACCTTTGCTGTTAGGGGAGCAAAATAACTGACAATGGCCGAAGTAGAGAGGATATAAAATGTGGACTGGCAATGGCAAGGATAGCGTTTCTGAAGAAGAGACATTTGTTAATATCGAGTATAGATTTAAATGTCAGGAAGTCGTTTCTGTAAGTGTTTGTATGGAGTGTAGCCATGTATGGAACTGAAACGTGGACGACAAATAGTTTGGACAAAAAAACAATAGAAGCTTTTGAAATGTGGTGCTACAGAAGAATGCTGAAGATTATATGGGTAGATCACATAATTAATGAGGAGGTGTTGAATAGAATTGGGGTGAAGAGGAGTTTGTGGCATAACTTGACTAGAAGTAGTGATCGGTTGGTAGGACATGTTCTGAGGCATCAAGGGATCACCAATTTAGTACTGGAGGGCAGCGTGGAGGGTAAAAATCGTAGAAGGAGACCAAGAGATGAATACACTAAGGAGATTCAGAAGGATTTAGGTTTCAGTAGTTACTGGGAGATGAAGAAGCTTCACAGGATAGAGTAGCATGGAGAGCTGGATCAAACCAGTCTCAGGACTGAAGACCACATCAACAACAACAAAGTAGTTCTAAGTTCTAGGGGACTGATGGCAGATGTTAAGTCCCATAGTGCTGAGAACCATTTGAACTATCCTGTTGGACTGGTGCAATAGTTCGTAGGATTTTCTCGTAAGTTTAGTAAATAAAACAGAAACACATAACAGCGACTTTGGTCGTCAATAGTACATTTTCCTTAAGTTTTTACAGGTATGACAAAACTGAAAAAAACGTTTCGATTCCACGACTGTAGAAATCACTAGGCTTTGAATCGAACAAATCGTCGAGCCATATTCGGGGGGTGTTTTCATCCAGAAAGAAAATTCCTTGAAGGTATTTCTGTACAGAGTCTTTTGTCAGAATTGCAGAATGCCGGCGGATGTTACCGTGAATTAGCGTCACTTCACGCAGTCTTCTCGGTCGTTTTTCTTGGACTGCGTCTTGTAGTTGTCTCGCGCGCTTCCTCGCAAGCGTAGCTAAGATCGTGGTGACAGCTGTTGCCCGCAGTCCGGTGTCCGAGTCTGCAGTCCTCGCCTCGGGATGCCTCCGGCGTGTGTTGGGAGCCAACAAGCCTGCCCGCGGTAGCGAGCTGTGGCGTGGACCGCCGCTGGCTGGCTGGCTGCGGACCCTGCATTGGCCTCAGAGGCAGTGACCTTCCATGGACTGGAACGCTGGCAACCCATCCGCTGCTGCGTGTAGCCGGTGGTGTGACACCCCCCACCATCCAGGATAGCTGTCACACTTGAATGCTTTGTTAGTGAACGGGCACCTATTTATATGTGGCTGTGTGCCTCTGTTTTACCAACGGCGCCGTTTCGCCTCACATACTCATAACACTTAGGTTGGCCTGTGGGCCCCTCTGCCTGTGACTTGCGCCAAGCAAACCGCTGCATGTACTTTTCCTGGCGGCTCTACGCCCCTGTGTCCTCTATTTTACTTCACAACTGCTGGTGATCGTAACTCACTGTAAACAGGCCCGGACCTGGCTGTGACTTGCGCACTCAGAAATATTGCACCAAAACTGACTTTTCTTATCCCAAACGGTAGTGCCTCTACGCATGTGTTAATGATTTCTTATGCATTGATTCCTTACAACTGCCGCTTCCAAATTAGGAGTCTCTTGCGACGAATGTCAGCGAATCTACTAGGAACATCTACTTAGTTTCTCCACTCAGAATGTTTGTTAGACTAATTGCAACTGAATTTACGGTCTGTTGCCGATGGAAGGCCCTTCTTGTACCTGGTTGTTCCGTTTCCTGCTCCAGTAACGAACAGATGAAGAAGAAGATGTATCCATGTTGACAAATACCACCAATCTCTCTTATCTCGCTATTATGGCCGACATATACGCCATCTACATAACACATGCGTTTGGATGGCGCCGTCTAGTTCCGAGTATCCAGGATCTCTACCTTCAGACAGGATTCAGAAAAATCTCCAAATTCTCGAGGAACAATGAACAACAGGACTGCGTTTTGCATATGCGCTACATATTTCCTAAAGTCTTCCTAATAAAGTACAACATGTGATATATTTTCCTCGCAACTTCTTTGACCTGTTATTTACGGCGTATTTCTCTTTGCAACATTGCCCCTAATAGTGAAATCACGCCAGGTATGACACATTAGCTCGAATTACTCACACAGCTGCAGTTCCCTACACCAGACAGACACTTCCACTACGCTGATACGGCTTATTCTCAGTTACACGATGAAATCCAGAGGACGGCCCCTCATATTTCACTTTTTGCATACGTAATGTAATCTCTGTGAATGGAATGCTGCAGTAAAACTCGCGCGCCGTCTGCGGTAACTTTAGAACTGCCCCCTAGTTCACGTTTTAACAACTTACAGGAAGAGATCAATAACGGTTGAAAACTATTCCCTGCTTACTTTAGAACAACTGATAGAAAATTGAGATGCGAACTGTAATTCTGACCAGCTGTTTACAAACGGAAAGAAAGTTAGCATTTCCAAAGGACCAATCCTCAAAAATGTCCGGTATACGATGATCGTGTCCTGGCTGCATCATAGTGAAGAACAGATAACAAGAGTATTGCTATTCAAAAGAGAATATGAGCATCTGAAGGGTGTATCGACATTTTTTGTTTGATACGACAGGAAAACCACGTCAAAAATTGCTGAAGAGCAACAAAATCCCAAAATAACGCTCTGAGCAGTGCAGTAAGACTACAAGAATTCACTTTGGATCATGGATCATAAAAATGCAGTAAATGAAGCAGGCAAAAAGAAATACAAACGTCTCAAAAATGAAATCGACAGGAAGTGCAAAATGGCTAAACAGGCATGGGTAGAGGATACATGTAAGGATGTAGGGGCTTATCTCACTAGGGGTAAGATAGATACTGCCTACAGGAAAATCAAAGAGACCTTTGTAGAAAAGAGAACCACTTGTATGAATATCAAGAGCTCAGATGGAAACCCAGTTCTAAGCAAAGAAGGGAAAGCAGAAAGGTGGAAGGAGTATATAGAGGGTCTACACAAGGGCGATGTACTTGAGGACAATATTATGGAAATGGAAGAGTATGTAGATGAAGATGAAATGGGGATACTGCGTGAAGAGTTTGACAGAGCACGGAAAGACCTGAGTCGAAACAAGGCCCCGGGAGTAGACAACATTCCATTAGAACTACTGACGGCCTTGGGAGAGGCAGTCCTGACAAAACTCTACCATCTGGTGGGCAAGATGTATGAGACAGGCGAAATACCCTCAGACTTCAAGAAGAATATAATAATTCCTATCCCAAAGAAAGCATGTGTTGACAGATGTGAAAATTACCGAAATTTCAGTTTAATAAGTCACGACTGCAAAATACTAACACGAATTATTTACAGACGAATGGAAAAACTCGTAGAAGCCGACCTTGGGGAAGATCAGTTTGGATTCCGTAGAAATATTGGAACACGTGAGGCAATACTGACCCTACGGCTTATCTTAGAAGCAAGATTAAGGAAAGGCAAGCCTACGTTTCCATCATTTGTAGACTTAGAGAAAGCTTTTGACAATGTTGACTGGAATACTCTCTTTCAAATTCTGAAGGTGGCAGGGGTAAAATTTAGGGAGCGAAAGGCTGTTTACAATTTGTATAGAAACCAAATGGCAGTTATAAGAGTTGAGGGGCATGAAAGGGAAGCAGTGGTTGGGAAGGGAGTGAGACAGGGTTGTAGCCTCTCCCCGATGTTATTCAATCTGTATATTGAGCAAGCATTGAAGGAAACAAAAGAAAAATTCGGAGAAGGTATTAAAATCCATGGAGAAGAAATAAAAACTTTGAGGTTCGCGATGACATTGTAATTCTGTCAGAGACAGCAAAGGACTTGGAAGAGCAGTTGAACGGAATGGATAGTGTCTTGAAAGGAGGATATAAGATGAACATCAACAAAAGCAAAACGAGGATAATGGAATGTAGTCGAATGAAGTCGTGTGATGTTGAGGGTATTAGATTACGAAATGAGACACTTAAAGTAGTAAAGGAGTTTTGCTATTTGGGGAGCAAAGTAACTGATGACGGTCGAAGTAGAGAGTATATAAAATGTAGACTGCCAATGGAAAGGAAAGCGTTTCTGAAGAAGAGATATTTGTTAACATCGAGTATGGATTTAAATGTCAGGAAGTCGTTTCTGAAAGTATTTGTATGGAGTGTAGCCATGTATGGAAGTGAAACATGGACGATAAATAGTTTGGACAAGAAGGGAATAGAAGCTTTCGAAATGTGGTGTTACCGAAGAGTGCTGAAGATTAGATGGGTAGATCACATAACTAATGAGGAGGTATTGAATAGGATTGGGGAGAAGTTTGTGGCACAACTTGACGAGAAGAAGGGATCGGTTGGTAGGACATGTTCTGAGGCATCAAGGGATCACCAAATTAGTACTGAAGGGCATCGTGGAGGGTATATATCGTAGAGGGAGACCAAGAGATGAATACACTAAGCAGATCCAGAAGGATGTGGGTCCCAGTAGGTACTGGGAGATGAAGAAGCCTGCGCAGGAAAGAGTAGCATGGAGAGCTGCATCAAACCAGTCTCAGGACTGAAGACCACAACAACAACAACAATGCATTCCACCAGATTACTGTGGATAGCAATACACCATCTGCATTCGCTCACAAGTCACTCTGTGTTGCTGTTGAGGGAGCAAAGTATGTGATTTCGATCATTTGTTAATACGGTTTTCAGGTTTTGACAGCGTCCTTAGCTAATTATCTCATCGTAGGAGGAACGTTAAATCCCAACCTTTTGTCGGAGAGTGTCCCACGTATTTTACATGTGGTTTGGGACTGAAGACCATATAGGCCATTCCCTTAGCGCAATGTGCTTTCCAATGTGTTCGTAAATGCATTAAAATTGTTAAAATGGGAACTGATGAAGAAAAGGGAATCACTGTCCACATTACCATTAAATCCTCGAGCCCAGCTGTCCACTATCCTGTAAAATAGTCACGGGAAAACGTAGACTGACTCGACTGATCAGTTTACTGTGAGAATTACTACTTCTGTCCCCACCAGATGATGTTTCTTGCTCGTGGAAATGATGTAGAATTCGTTTGGAAAGCTTTCATTCGTCTGGATCTTAATTATACCGCTAACATATGACCACAGTATTATATGACGATAACTTATATCTCACGTACGAAAATTTAATGACACAAATCAATTTTACATAGCTGTGATGAAATAATGCAGGGAAAATATAGATCGTTATCACGTTATTCAAATAGTAAAATAGTACGAGACACTGATGTCGCAGAGGTCCACCTAGTAGGTCTCCCACATTTCCTGTTGTTATTTCCTTGTTAGGGTATATGTAAACCGGATAACCTGAGTAGGCCCCGTACCCCTCCCATTTATTCGCAAACTCTTGCCGACATAAAATCCACACAGCAATCTCCTTTCACCGAAATCACCATGCAAACTCTTATTCTTCAACCGTTCCATCTACGTGGCAACCACATAAATCACATGCCATTATCCAGAACGGTGAAGTTCGTAAATGTCAACAGATTTATCTTCTTGTATTTTATAAACTGTCAAAGAAATCGGTATTGCAATAAAATTTTCCCTGGTTACATATCACACCACTCCGTAGTGAGTGCGTGAGGTTTAGAAAGTAAATTTACCCCCTACCATTTTATTGCGAAGAAAGCTTAAAAAAGAGTCGTATTTATTTAACATTGCAAAGGAAACTTATATAACAGTTCTCTGATGTTTTACAACATCTCGATTATGTCCGAAAAGACTTTGCGTGTAGGCCGTGCGTAACTGTTACTCATGTGGGACGAGGGGAATTAAATAGCAATTCAAGGAAAAACAAAATTTAGCAGCCGATATGAAGCAGTTATGACACGTTCTTCTTGTAGAAGGACAAAATCAACAACACAAAATCACCATTTCTACGAGTGCCACAACGTCAAAATCTTGACAATCTGATCTCATTCTAATCTTCTGCGCTTGTGGTAATTATCTCATTATCTCTAATTTCTAATGAGTCACCTTTCCAGTGTGTGTCTCATTTACATTTACTCAAAGTTACCCAGACTTTAGCGTGGCCTTTTGCAACGACGGAGTAACAGTTATACTTATTTTTCCTAAAATTCTTTGCTTTCATTTAACTTTTGTAATCAAAGTTAGTGGCTGGAGTGCACTGAACATTTTTATAAAAGATATATTTGTATATAATGAAAATTTATTCATTCCGAACATTTGGACCTTTGTATTAGCAGCGAGAGACGCCTCAGGTTATTTATGTCGCGTTACGTAGACTGTTCTTTTGTACAACCCAACCAATCTGTGGCATTTATGCAATGACTTTCTGCCTCCATTTGAATGTTGCTCTCGCACGTACCCCAAACTGACAAAAACTAAAATTCACTGACGTGATCTTTCTGGCCTTCCCCTGATCGCATTATTCGCTTGCAACGGGAGTATCACTCTACAGGTGGTGATGATAGTTGTGTTACTAATTCTTTGTTATCTAAATGCCCCCAACTTTGACCCTCTGCTGGTGGTGCTGGCTGCAAGATTGAGTGTCCATGCATGTTAGGTCCTACTTTCATGCAGACACGTCGCTCAGATACAAGGACAAACATGTGACACTTGTTCTTCCGTGGCGTCTTTGAAACACAACGGTTCGCTGAACCGAAGAAAAATTAACATCATTCAAATGAAAAGTAGAAATTGAATTTCCACCTATAGCGTTAGCTGAAAAATTGTTTATTAATGTACTGAAAGCAAAAATTATCTCACAGATCTTAGCTTAGAGCTTAGGGCAAAACGCAACACGGCCGTAGGGAGTTCTATGAAAGAGTCTCATGGAACTCCAAATGCAGTACCTCACCTTTACTCTGGGCACTCAGATTGCTTCCCGGTGGATGTTTCTCACATGGTCACGAAAACCTGAAAGATTTTTTTTTTAGATTGCTAAATGACGTGGACGTGCTGGAGTGCTTTTAAAGTGTACCCTGCTCTCTGGTGTTTCACCACATAAATGCTAAAAATACAGCATATACTCCCTGGAATTAATTACTCGTCAGTTTTGGTTTTCTTTGACAACCCCTGTCGAAATGAAAGGCAAAAAACATTTTTTTTTTAAATTGATGATATTTTTTACCAAAACTGGTAGAGTGACAGAGAAAACAGAAGCTGCACAGTATTACTGTAGGTAAAAGGGGTCAGCCAGCATGTAGTTAAAGAGGGGCAATGGAATTCTTCATTGTTCTACATCAGACGAAAGCATTTATCGTATCTCTGTTATCCATTAATAATTTCCTTTGAATGAAGGAACTGTGAATAGGAAACGCCTGTATGGGGCAGTTAGAGTGCATTCCATTTAAGACAAAAGGGTGTTTTCACTGGGTTATTGTCTTAGGTTTTTTGCAGAAAGATCTACTGGTACCTTAAGATGGAGATCATACGACGAATGTTCGCAGGAGGTGTGTCAGGAGAAAGACGAATAAAGCTTCTATGAATCTGAGCGTCGATAACTGAATGTAAAAAATTTTAGCTGAAGAACGAGCGTTTGAACATAGGCTGTATCGGTGTTAGATACACTAGCGTTTAGTAACTTGAAACGGAAAGGAGGATCTCCTATTAGCTGATGCAGAGGAATACAAGTAATATAAGTTAATCGTATTCCCGGGGTCAGTGTTTTCATATCTAGAAACGCAGGTACCGTAGTGTGGACTCGAGGGTAATGCAACAGCACAGGTATTTTCTCGAAACGGTACCAGCAATTGTTAATTTACGTTGTCGTGCATAAGCTGATGAATAGAAGGAAGGGACTCATCGGATCGAGTTCATTAGAGATGCAATTAGAAAGCGATGTTATGCCCGAAGCCTTGTTTTTATGAATTGCCGTACACGATTTCAAATGGTTGAAATGGCTCTGAGCACTAAGGAACTTAACTGCCGTGGTCATTAGTCCCCTAGAACATAGAACTACTTAAACCTAACTAAGCTAAGGACATCACACACATCCATGCCCGAGGCAGGATTCGAACCTGCAACCGCAGCGGTCACGCGGTTCCAGACTGTAGCGACTAGAGCCGTTCGGCCACTCCGGCCGGCCGTACACGATTTGAATGATGTGATAAGGAGTAGAAAGATGGAGTCTTTGAAGATATGCTCTGAGGGAGAAAATAAAAAAAAAAGATGCCTAGGCGAAGGTTTCTAAGGTTTTGTGACAGTTTCGTATTGGTTGTAACTATTGTTTCTCGTGCGTAAGACCACAAAATAAATGACACGGCTGATATTACGAGTACCCATGCGGTGTCGTAGTAACGCCTGCAACTTTCTGTAATGTGGACGAAAACGGTTGTACACGATTTAACTGAATACGATCCACGGCAAACACACTCCGTGTTTGGATTACGCTGCAGCTGTTAAGCATCAAATTAAATACTAATACTCTCGCTTTGACTAGGAAATGCAATGGTCTTATTTGTTCGTGTGGTTTCAGGATTTGATATTTCTTTCTGGCTATCTTCAGTTACCACTTAGGACTCTCATTATCTTTATGAAGAGAGGTAGTATTAAGGTTTGGGTAGTAGATACTGTGTGACAACTTCTTGTAACACTCTATCCGTGTCAATAAATACAGAAGATCGGTAAAATAAGTAACAGTGTCTCTCTTACAATGTTTCGGAGAAAGCAATAGAGCAATACATGAAAAATACAGGAATGTAGAGAAGATATTACTTACACATCATCTTTCACAGATACTGCGACCTAATGATACGTTAACTTGAACCAACTTGGCCGGCCGTTGTGGCCGAGTGGTTCTAGGCCCTTCAGTCCGGAACCGCGATGCTGCTACGGTCGCAGGATCGAATCCTGCCTCGGGCATGGATGTATGTGATGTCCTTAGGTTAGTTGGGTTCAAGAAGTTCTAAGTCTAGGGGGACTGATGATCTCAGATATCAAGTCCCATAGTGCTCAGAGCCATTTGAACGATTTGAATTTTTAACCACTTGGCACTGAAGTCTTTGCAAAAATGTTCTCGTTGACAGATAGCTAAACCACCTCATTAACTGACTCAACTTGTGTTAAAATATGTGTTATAGTATACTATCTCAATGTTATGTCTTAGCCAGACAAAGGAACAAGAATTATGGTGCTGAAAGAGAGAGCCAAATTTTCAGCTAAAATTGAAATTTATTTGGTGGGTGACCGCTTTCGGGCTATGCCCAGTCTCAAACCAACCAATGTTTGCCAAATAAAATGTCCGACCAAAATGTCAGTAAACTTCGCAGTGAATCTGGATACTTGAGCGTACTCTGTAGCAATTGTTTAGCACGTCCATGAACACGTAACGAATATTCTTCATTCACCTTCTCCTGATTACTTCATTCGAAAGCGATTAAGAGACTGAAAATACAACGTAACTGCCTACTAGAGCGTTTGACTTCAGTTAACATGCAGTTCACCTTGTGCCTCATAGACTGGCATTTCAACGATTCTTTCATGAGGAAGGCGTTATAGAACTTCCATGTCTCCGGAAGAAAGTCCATGGTTGAACTTGTAGCTTGGATTCACAGTCATAAAAATTTTTTTGAAGGACTTCATATTTCCGCCAGTGGCCTTAGGCCATTATCAAGTGCTGATATTATGTAAGCGAGCACACGTATTCAAACATTATAAATCAGATTATGTTGATTTACGATGTTGCAATACATGTGCTCGGACTGTGTAACAAGGTCACGAGTGTATTTAACATTATTGACAACGACATATAAATGTGTCAGCTTACATTACGTTGACATGGCTTACAGCCATAATATCAGCATTTGGTAATGGCCTAAGGCCGAAATTGCAATAGTGTAATAAAAACTTATAACAGTCACTGGCGGAAAGATAATGTCCTTCAAAAAAGTCCATGGAGTTTCTTTCCGTATGTTAGGAGAAACTCCACGAAATTTGTTAATGGAAATTCCCTAACATGTAAGAAATGGGCAGTCACGGGTACTATCGTTGAAGTCTGAGTCGTAATATTTTTTGAGGTTTATTGTGAGTAGCGGACAGGAAGAACAGTAATGAGGCGTATGACATATAAATAATGACAACGTCCTAAAGAGAACCACAGTATTGATGTCATGTTTTTACGCTTCTGTGGAAAACGCAACATGAAACTCACTTCACATTCCTTGCTACTATTCTTTTCTCAAATGGTTTGTTTGGAATTAGTTTCTGTCTGTAATCGAAAACAAGCACATTGGATTATTGTTTTCTTAATCGCCATCACACACACACAGAATGACGACAGCGAGCAACAGGTGTACCACAAGTGGTCTCGAGAGTACTGACATTCACCAGATACAGTTAAATTGCATGAATGGGCCTGATTTTCTAATGAAAAGTCATGTGACACGAGGGATCTATATACAGTTTAAAGTACGATTCCGTTGTTTATCGGCGCTATGTCGACTTAAAAGTATGCAGGGTGAGGGAGCTATGATAGGCCGCTTCAAATATATCATGCATGAAGAAAAACACCGAACTGCGGATTATAGCGGACAATATGGCGAATTTCTTGACGTTGACAAGTGATTTTTGTCGTTTGTAGTCGTTTAAATGCGACACCGACTTTACTTTTTTTCTAATGGCATTAAAAGAGCTTCAACGACATAATATCTAGTACCATGATAACAGCGCCGCAAACCACTGCCCCGCCGTCATTAGAAGATATTCCACAACCGTCTGCCATGCTATACCAAATGTAAAAAACAAAAAGAGAGAGAGAGAGACGAGGCATTTGAGATGTAATACTACGAAGGATGTTGAAAATCAGTTGGATGGATAGGATAACGAATGAGGAGGTCCTTCGTAAAATTGACGAAGAAAGGAGTGTATGGAAAGCACTGAGAAGAAGAAGAAGAAGGAGGAGGAGGAGGAGGAGGAGGAGGAGGAGGAGGAGGGAGAGAATTATGCGACATCTGTTAAGACATCAGGGGGCTGTAGATGGTAAAAATTGTTGAGGAAAACAGAGAGTTGAATACATCCAGGAAATACTTTAGTAAGTAGGTTACAATTGTTACTCTGAGAAGGAAAGATTGGCTCAGGAAAATAATACTTGGTGGGCCACACCGAACCAGTCAGAAGACTTGTGATTGAAAAAAGAAGAAAACAGTAACGCAGGTATGGGTCCTATGTTTACTGGTGCACTTGAAGCTTATCAATGAGTGTTTTGCTGTTGTAGCAATCAGATAAGTTGCTCGTAAAGCTTTCGGAGATATTCAGATTTTATACGACAGTCGAAGTAGTGAAGATCGTTAATGGCGAATGTCGCCAAAGTATTACAGCAGCGGTGCGGTTGGATGCTGAAGAGTATCCAGATGGTGCCAACCACTCGCGATGTGTCTTTGCAAACATAATAAAAGAAGTTAACATAATCTGCTCTGGCTTTCAGCCACGTCTGATGGTTAAAGTCCCACGAGCTATCGACCCAACTCTCCTCGGACGTTGTGAAGTGGCAAATGACTGCCGTGTCGCCGTGGCCTCACTGTTTTACAGCTGTGTTGCTGGCTGTGACGTCACTGGTGTTCTCTTCCTCGCCAGATATGGTACTGTTTTCGTCCCGGGTACGCCGCACGCGTTTCAACCTCGTGACGGCCGCGTCTCAGGCTGTGCTGAGCTGCAGACCGCCGTCGTCGTTGATAGTGTTTTCAGATACTTTTATTTCTAAAGCTTCTTTTTTAATGCTATCCCAAATTCCTTCGTCTTCATAATGATAGATGTTTCGGCGAATAGAATTCGGTGCCGCACTCGTAAAGCGTGTCCTGCCACGGTTGATTTCTCAGGATATCGTAGCCGTAAGCAAGTGTCGTGCTCCGTCCGGAGTTGCTCCACAGTGCGTACTGTCTCACCGACGTAGTAGCAGTCACATTGGCATGGTATCTTGCACACTACAAGAGTTCTAAGCCTTAGATCGTCCCTCACAGCCGTCATGAGCTGTCGTATTCTGTATGGAGCCTGAACGCTGATGAAATGTGTCTTTTCAGGAGCCGGCTAATCTTTCCCGACGCTGAGCCACAGAAAGACGAAAACACTAGTTTCTTGCTGCCTTCTTCGGTGGCGTTCCTATTGCGCATCTCACAAGAAACAGCATGTGATACCTGGCGGTGATTGTAGCCATCTCCCCGGAAGATTTTTCGGAGGTGGCTTAGCTGTAGTGGCAGAGAGAAAATCCTCGTGGGTAGCATTTCAGCGCTTAAGAAAGGCCTTAACTTCGCACCAGTGCCTCGGACTATCCCTGTCTGTGATCTTACAAGTGGGTCTGAAGAAGCAGTCCGCAAAATGCCTAATTGGAGTGCAGTCGAAACTCGTTGCGAAACATGCTGGATCATTTCAAAATTTAACACCATCTAACTTGACTACGGCTGAACTCAACAGTCTTCAGCACTCCGCAACGACCCCCCCCCCCCCCCCCTCTACGGGGTTCTGCGAGCTGACGAATACAGTGCATTCTGAAAAGAGCGACTGGGACGCTAAAATTCAGTTGCTTCTCCAGGAGGATACCTACCGGAAACTGCCACGGGACCCGACGTCATGAATAATGAGGAAGACATCAGAGCTTCTGAAGCAGTAATAATTGGAAAAGATGACATAAAAGTTTTCTGGGTTTGGTACCGCGTCATAATGTAAAAAACTACTGCTGCTATAGAAAAGCCAACGTTTCGGCCACGATTGCAGCGGCCTTCTTCTGGGTCTAATAATTAGACCCAGAAGAAGGCCGCTGCAATCGTGGCCGAAACGTTGGCTTTTCTATAGCAGCAGTAGTTTTTTACATTATGACGCGGTACCAAACCCAGAAAACTTTTATGTCGACTGACTCTGGCCGCGAAAGCCTACGCAATTATATTGGAAAAGATGTTTATTAAGAATCTCGTCCCTCAGGCACGAAGACCTCCTACGCCGTATGAACTGCCAAAGATCTTCGCCCCATTGTAACACCATTCGATCACCAACTTATAGACTGGAAAAACAGCTGGGAAACCTTCTTACATCGCATGTGGGTTGCTCCCCTGTGTCCATCACATCAAGGATACCGACGGTTTTACCAGACGATTTGTGTACATCTTGGGCAAGATGATATAATGGACGGTTTTTGAGGTGGTATCCCCATTTACTTGTGTTCCTGTCCAAATTGTATAGATCTCCTATCTCAATTATTTGACAGTAAAACAATGGAACTGTTTAAACACACGTTGAGATCGTATTTTCTATATGGCGGGCAACATTTCGACCAGCCGGACGGCGCGGCAAGTTCGTTAGCTCTATCCCTAGCCAAACTTTTTATGGAGAAATTTGAAGACATCCCTTTGGACGCTGCTCCAGCTAAGCCTAGCTGCTTTTATCTTTACGTCGACGACAGTTTAATCATCTGGCCCCATGGGCAGGAAACATGGGGGGAAAATATTAGAATACATGAACAGCATTCTCGACCACATTAGGTTTACGATGGGAGTGGAGATAGTTGGTGCATTGTTCTTCCTTGAAGTCTTCGTTCACCTGAAAGCCAATGGGTACTTCGGCCACAGCGTCTACAAAATACCAGCACACATGCTGAGGCGGGCGCGACCGACGCGGGTCGAAAACATTACCGCATTTGGCAAGAAAGAGAGCAGCAGTGCCGTGACAGCCAGCTGCGCGACTGTATAACGGCGATGCCCCGGCGACAAGCCAGTCGTTTACCGCTTGAGAAGGGTCGAGGAGAGATCGGGCGAAAGCTCGTGGGATTTTAAGCATCTGACGCGGCTACAAGCCCGAGAAGATTTTATTGATTCATATCGCCGCGAGACTGTGCCTTCATGCATTATAAAAAAAGTTCTTGAATCTGCAAGTGAGGATAGTAAAACACTCCAAGGAAAAAGAAGAGTAGCAGAAACGAAACTAACGTTTTAGCAGCAGTAACACACGATGCAAATGTCAGTAAGCGGCATCTAGGACGAGAGCGATAAACCAGAAGAGTTTTCTGCGAACTAGGCATTCCATTGCATTTCATCCTCTTCAAATTTGGCTACATCAACAGCCTCATGGCAATGATTTCAAAAACTGACTGATGTTCTCCGAATGTTAGCTGCAATAATTGTAAAGTGACGTGGCATACCAGTGCAACATTTTGTTTAAAGCAGAAGCATGGTTTACAAACCATCCAGTCAACCTTCGAAGTACGCACTAATCGTCGGTTCAAAATTTACACTCACTCGAAGAAGTGGATAAAACAATGCAGTCAGTCTATCAACTTTTGATGTGTATTTTTCAACACTCGCATCTTTGGTCCTTGTTTCAGTGACAGGAATCTATATACAGTGAAGTACCTCTAGTTCATAAGACATGCTGCGGCCGCAGATATTGGAAGACATGCCACTGGACAAAAGCCAAGTAGTGTGGTATCAACATGACGGATGTGCCTCTCTTTCCGCACATGTAACGACAGTCCCTCTTTAGAGGTCATTTCGGGAGCACTGGAACGGTCATTCGGGAAACTATAATGGTCTGTACTAATGTTATCATTTTTATACTTTTATATGTTTCGAAAGTTAAAATAAGAATTCTATTAGGTAAAATAGACTTCTTCCGTATACATGAAGTGCCTTATAACACGGGTCTGCGCCGCCGTTAACTCTAGATGAAATTCAACGTGCAGTATTGTTTCTCCAGAATCACGTTTGGAGTGTAGCAGTTCTCAATGTCAACATTTCACGCATTTGGTATGGAAGTTGAGATGATAAACACACGAACCGTGTTTGAGTTCCGTGTTGGTGCAACAGGGCAGACGTTTGTGGAACCTCTTGCACTGACGGCACGACATTGGTTTGCGGCGTTGTCATCTTGATACTATCTGATCGAGTCCCGTACATATTACGTCGTTGGGTTCTCTTAGAAGCTTCCTTCAGACAGAAAATAATGTACAGTTTCATTAGAAAGAAAGTCAGTGTCGCAATTCGGTGCCTATAAATGACAACAAGAGTTTTTGGCGAGTGTCAGGAAATTTGCCATATTACTCACTACAACTTGGGCGGAAACCTCACCTGTCTTAGCTCTCTTACCCTGCATACGGCAACTGTGCGGCCACAAATAAATACTCACGCTTACGGATATCGTAAAAGAGGATTTCTATCACATAAAATTTTATTATATCTGCTAGACTGAAGCACTTCTGAAAACAGACGATTTGTGAAATGCTGAGGACAAGTAATCCGCCGTAAGCATTGAGGACATGATTTAGTAGAATAGAAAGGAGTTTGAAGATACGTAAAATAGTAGCTAAGAAATAACTTTTAAACTGTATCAATCAGGAATACTTCAGTCGCAGTAGGGACGTTTTGCTTCGGTGCTCTGTGTAATAAAGATGGTGATCGTAGTGAAATGGTGCATGTAGATGAAGCCTTATACGTGCGCGTACTGTTCAGCTAGAACAAAGTAGAGAAATATATTAATCACCGATTTCTATTAGACATGTATTTTAGATGAACGTTTGTTTAAAACGGTAGTGCATCAGTAAATATTTGAAATGATCCTTAACAAGATAATTTTAGTTTTCCATATGGGAACAGAAAACAATTTTAACTCTTAAAAATGATCTTAGCTCAAAAGTCGTTCTCTGATGGGTACTGAACTATGGAATTTGTACAAAATGCTATTTGTACATTCCCAGACCCTGATATCTTACTTAACCGTAATGCACTCTGTTACCGACTTTACTTTCTGCAATGGCGTCATTTCTAAGGTGGATTTGGGACCAAGTATTATATTTACGATCATCGAGCTGTTGTAATACCCTACCGTCATAGCAACCTACGCACTACCAAAAAGTATTAATTATTTCCTGGTGTACTCTCCGTCCACTCATCTGTGATGCACCAACGGCCTCTACAGCTACTGTTTGTAGCAACTACTTCTAGCGGCAGAGTCGACGTGAAAATGTGAACTACCTAATATGATAGCGAATAACAAAATTAAACAGACCGATAGAGACAACAGATCATCACACACTTCTGTTTCCTATAGTAAAAAGATTAGAAATGTCATTACTGAGTTTAGTATAGAACGTCTGCTACTGACCAGTGGGAAACATCATCGGAAATCTACTTCCAAATGGAAAGCTTGGTGAAGATTCTGTCCTGTTTGTGGCTGTCACATTGTGGCCGCCGGTTGTTTCTACGGCTAAACTAAAAGATACAGTGTACTAAAGCGTAGCAAGTGATTACATTGACTGAAATGAGCAGTAATTGCTCAAAGAATCTTGCACGCTGCCACACAGAGTGCTGGAAATATTAATGATGACGAGGAGGAGGAGAAGGATGAAATAACATTTTCTTAGCCTTCACGATTACCGAATTTGGCTGTTATGTAGTTACCGTTGTTTAAATTTAGATGTGTTTAAGTAGTTCGATTCGTTCATCTAGCTGTCTGGCAGCTGTGAAGGATTCGAAACAGCTGCCCCTCTGTGGAGTGTTAAGTTGTATATGTTTCGAACTCAAATATGAAACAGTCTTTGAGGATTCCTTTGCTGGCCCAGTACTGCGGTAGATGCTCTTGACATTTCCTATAACCGCTGTAGATATTGGAATCTTGTTGATCCTTCCCTTCACACAAGGCCTAAAAAGAGGCTATTTTTTAATACTACTGGAAGTAGTTCTCACAACGAACGTGTTAATGAATGCTTCCTGCGTTAAAAGTGCCAAACCTATGGAATGCTTCATGGTCCCATTAGAACGGATCCGCAACTTTTTTCGCGATTACGTAACGGTCATGGCAACTGGTTGAAGTTGCACATAAAAACATTTACTGATTGGTGCCAGGTTATGGACTGCTTGGCCATTATCAAATCAGCCATCAATGTCAGTCTTCCGTTACACCAGTCATATAAATGGAAAACTGGCTATTAAATCAATAGTGTTATAATAGACAATGTGGCCTCCACAGGAGCTCATCGCTAACTGTTCGCTCTGATAGCGACGAGCACTGTCGAGTCCACATTATCTAGAGTCACACTTATTGATTTCATGGTTAATTTTCCGCTTGTGTGACTGCTTCAACGCAAGATTTACGTTTTCGGCTGATTTGATAATGGACAACCAGTCGGAAGCTTCTCATTGACAAATAAATGTTCTTCCTGTGCCTCTTAAGACTGTTTTCATAAAAGTTGTTGTAATGCTTCATGTTGCTAGAGCGCTATCGAGTATTGCTGTGCAGCTGAGGACCTATTTATTGGTTCTTATTTTTGGAAAAGTACAACATGTCTAAATACTAATTAACTTATATTCAGTCTTATAATGCACATAAAAAAATGAACACTGTGTAGATGCGATTACTTAGAATTCTAAACAATGTGTGTGTAATAGTAAGGCAGCCTGCGTGGCTCTGACGTCAGCCCTCGTGTGTTTCAGTGCCGCCGAGCAACGTGACCATCGTGGAAGAGCGCGGCGCGCCAGCTCGTGACGTCATCGGCCCTTACCCGGAGGGCGCCACTCCCGAGGTCACGTGCGTCGTCTACGGCGGTGAGTGGCGCCGCCGGCTGCCGCCTCCTCGCCCCCGCACCCGCCCCCTTTCCCACGTAGCCCTGCCTCCCGTAACACCAACGCAACCCTTCACTGCTCGAATCTACGGGGCACGAGGAAAGGATGAATCAAATCGAAAGGCCTACCGGTTCCCCTTCAGGAAAAGGAAGGAGGATTAGGGTTTAACATCTCATCGACAACGATATAGCTGGAACCTGAGCAAATCCTGCCAGATAGGTAAGGAAATTGGGCATGTCCATTTCAAAGGGACCATCCGGCAATTTTTCTTAAGTGACTTACACAAACCACTGGAAACCAAAGTCTCGTTGTGCGCAGATTTGAAGTGTTGTCCTCCCGAATTCGACTCCACTGTGTGAACTGTGTGAATCATCTCATTCTCTTCTCTCCACGAGCAGCCAGTACAGAGAGTACGCTGCTACTTACGTTGTGTCCCCCCCCCCCCTCCCGCCTGGTTCCACGACTATGTCGGGCATGTCGTCACTTGCAAACGTTACGCGTTTGTATTCCCGTTTCAGTTTCAGTACTGCCTGCAGAGCATGAACATGCTTCTTCTCCTATGGTGTAAGTTTATACCACAATGTGGCTTGAAAGCAAAGTAACATGGATGGAGTGACTGGACAAAAATATGGAAACATCGCGAGAAATACACGTTTGAAATTAACAGCAGATGCTAAACAATCCTGCAGATGGTCTGTTGTATTCGAACACGAACGACGCCTGTGCAATATCATTCATACGTTGCAAGTGCCAATTGTGGCCAGAAGAGTGTTCTGTGAAGTTGTCAGTGTATTATATCGGAGCAAAGTCTATACGAACGTGGACAAATTGCTTGTGCTCGTATTGTTGGTGCTTCCGTTAACACAGGTAACTGAAGTATTTGATGTCTGAAGTGGCACCGTGTGGAAGATTTGTACCACATACAAGGAAAGTGGAATAAAATACCAACTGCTAAGTCACAACACAAACGGAAGTATGTGTTGGATGATAGTTAAAGATGATCGTTTAACGGGATGGTGTCGAAAAATAAGCGAAGACAGTTGCAATAGTCATTGCAGAAATGAATGTCGCACTCCCGAATTCTGTTAGCACCAAAACTACAATAACATAGCTCCGTAAGCAGGGAATTACTGGGGGAGGTGGAATTCGAAATACAGTCATCGCCGTAAGGGATTAGCCGAGCGGTCTAGGGCGCTGCAGTCATGGCCTGTGCGGCTGGTCCCGGCGGAGGTTCGAGTCCTCCCTCGGGCATGGGTGTGTGTGTTTGTCCTTAGGATAATTTAGGTTAGGTAGTGTGTAAGCTTAGGGACTGATGACCTTAGCAGTTATGTCCCATAAGATTTCACACGCACTTGAACATTTTTTTACAGTCATCATTGATGGGAATTCCCGTATCAGGAGAATGTAATGCCGCAGGTATGAAACGTGCACTACGAAACAATGGTAAAATGTCATTTGGTCGGATGAGTCTTGTTGCACACTGTTTTCAACTTCTGGGCGAGTTTACGTCCGAAGAGTGAAACGTGGCAGGATTTCAGTGACGATCAGGGCCGCCGTACAGTGTTATCCCATGGATTCTATGTGTAGTGAACTACTTTGTACAATACGGAGTGGATAGATGGGCTACAGACTGGTTTGGCAATTGTCGTCATAGAAAAGCTGGATGGGAGCAGAAAAGATTAGTGAACAAGTAACACAGCAAACATAAAGTTTCCTCAACTTGTATTTCTCCAAATGTACGAACACTCAATACAAATGATGCAATAAGATATAGTCCAGCTCAACGATGTGGCTCCCTGAAGTAAGTAAGCACGAACGAAGTTGCTGTAGTGGCTCCAGGAGCCAATGGGACGATTGTCTGCCGCCGGTTGTCCTATATTGGGTTGCCAGACGCCGTCGTGGTACCGTGATGCTGGAGGTGTGGCTCAGTCGGCGCGCACCATTGGGTCCACCAGATACTGCGTGACCGCTGTCGACGTTTTACAGAACCTTGCAGTTCCGTTGCAATGATGCCGTATGGGTAATACCGACACGTGATACCACAGTATGAGTACTCTGCAAGGTCATCTTACTGCCAAGGGTTGTGTGGCCATTTCGTTTCAACAGGTACATCCTACAGTTCGACTGTCACTCCCGAATTGTGACGCGACGTGCCGAGAAGAACAGGGACCCTGTCCACACAGTTCGCATCCTCCAGGACTGGTTTTGTGAGCACGAAAATGAAGTGTCTTATCTTCCCCGGTCACCACAGTTGCCAGATCTCAATATTATTGAGCCTCTGTGGTCTACTTTGGAGAGGAGGATGCGTGATCGCTATCCACTTCCGTTCTCCGTTACCTGAACTTACCATAATTCTGCAGGAAGAGTGGTGTAATATTACCTTGAAACCATATGGCACCTCTATTTATCCATTCACAGACGACTGGAAGCCATATTCAATGCCAACGGTTTTCCTTTACCGTATTAGGCTTGGTAATATGTGGTGGCTTAAGAATGAACGAAAATTTCAGTCACTGTGGGTACACTGCGTTGGGCAAATAGAGAAAAGCTCTTCAGCGTATGTATTAATTTTCATCCCCTTCGATATTTCGATCAATGAGAAAAGTTTTAATCTCAAATACGAAACGCTGATCGAAAAGTAGCCTTTTTGTGACTGTAGTCCACACGATGTCCTTATATTAGCCCTCCAAATATAGTTAACATCTACAACATCATCTGTTTGTCCCAGAAACGATAGCGAAAAAGGTAACAAAACTTACAAATTCTTATTGACCTGTGGAAAATCTCTGTGAAAATGAATACTTACTTACTAACTCACCGGTCATACCAGACTCGAGAGTCCATTACCGCAGCAACGTACTTTCGCCATCTGTCTTGGGCTATTTCCTTCCATTCACCTTCAATACCTAGGCTCCTCAAATCACATTGTCCTCCCATCTACGCCCCGGTCCCCCCACAGGAGGTTTTCCCTCTAGGTCTCCTACCAGTACTCGGCGCGCTGCCCTGCCCTCATCCAGTCGAGCTACGTGACCCGCCCATCGCAGCCTACATGATTTAATAATAGTGATTACGTCAGGGCTTGAATAGAGTTCGTGAACCTCTTCGTTATGCAGTTTTCGCCACTCTCCGCTAATGTCATCCCTTTTTGCACCGAAAATTTTCCTCAAAATTTTGTTTTCAAATACTCGTAACGGCTTTTTCATTTTTCCCAGTGAGAGACCAAGGCCTTTTCATTTTTCCCAGTGAGAGACCAAGTCTCACACCCATACAGCATAACTGGTAGAATAATGGTTTAGTATATTCTAATCTTTAAATTCCTAGACGATATCCGTGATGAAAGTAATCTATTCAGAGAGAAGTAGCACGCATTTCCCGCCCGTAATCTCTTCTTCAGTTCGGATTCAATCTCATTTCTCGAAGTGATGTTCACGCCTAGATACTTAAATGTGTTCACTTTTTCAGACTGCATGTCTCGAACTCTTAACATTTCCTGATCTACTGCAGTTGGTATTCTAGTAGTAACCAGGTATTTAGTTTTGTCTTCACTTATCCTTAGACCTACATCTTCACTAGCCTTGTTAACGCATTCGCATTTGCTATTACAGATTCTTTCCTATCGATAATGATGTTTAGATCATCTGCATACCATAATATCTTAATATTTCCATTTAACTCCACACCCTCTGAATGATCTGCTGCCATTCGTACAATATATTCTAGGACTAAATTAAAAAGTAGCGGAGACAGGGAATCTGCCTGCTTAAGTCCGTTCTTTATTACAAATTCTTCTGACTCCAAATTCCCCACGCGTACTCTACCTTTTGTGTTTTTCAAACTCGGTTCTATAAGTCTAACATACTTCTTTGGTATTCCAAGTTCCAAAAGAATTCTGTACAAGTTTGATTGCAGTACTGAATCATATGCTTTTGTAAATCTATGGAACGATTTTGAACTTGTTTATTGTATTCTCTTTTTTTTCAAAATTTGACGCAGGGTGAATATTTGGTCTGTAATGGATCTGTTCCTCTGAAATCCAGCTTGGTAATCCCCCACAATTTCATCTGCATATGGTGTAAGCCTGCTGAGAAGTGAAAATTAATGGATTAGACAAATGCCTCTCTGTTACATTAAATGTTTCAAAAGGAATATGATGAGTTTTAAAGGCCTGCAGTACATTTTATGAGACTCCCATGGATAAATTCAGCAGAAACTGAGATTTGTCTTACAATTTGGGCACCATCCACCACGCACCAGAAATAACATTTTGTTATTGGCGGGAGGGTATTTAAAGTCCCGTCTACGATGGCGTCGTTAGAGAAGCGTATCGAAGAAAATCGGCCATGTCCTTTCCGAAGAAGCCACATTTTACATTATGCTATTTAGGGAAAGTACGGAAAACCTAAGTCTAGATGATCAGACGAGAAATTCAATCGCCGTCTTTCGGAATGCGAGTCCAATGTCTTAACAATGCTCTGTCTCACTCGGTATCTAGTCACTTCCGTCTTCTTTCTCGATTACAATTGTTTGTAACCGCCAACTCCCAGAAAGTAAATATTCATATGGTGTCTGACCGCATAAAGCCGACGGTCATGACACACACAATCTGTTGTCCATGGACTGAGGATACGTTCACTTCAGAGTTACGTAATAGTGGGGGCGCAACATACACTGATAAACCAAAACATTATCACTACTGGCCATCGCGAGATCGAATGCCGCTTGGCGCCGTTGCGATCACGTGACGCGGCAAGGGAAGAACATAAATGGAGAACAGACTGGGGAATCTTCGTAGGGCCGACAGGGGGGCAAATAAGGATATAAACTGCATAAACATGTATCGGTCAAGGCATGTTCACGTAGATTTGGTAGAACTATTTATTTAGTAAGAGAGAATATGCCTTCTCTGACGTATGTTTTAGTACAAAATAGCCGGCCGGGGTGGCCGTGCGGTTCTAGGCGCTACAGTCTGGAACCGCGTGACCGCTACGGTCGCAGGTTCGAATCCTGCCTCGGGCATGGTTGTGTGTGCTGGCCTTAGGTTAGTTAGGTTTAAGTAGTTCTAAGTTCTAGGGGACTGATGACCTCAGAAGTTATGTCCCATAGTGCTCAGAGCCATTTGAACCATTTTTAGTACAAAATAAAAATCAATCAATTGACAAAAACAATTACTTTCTGAAAGGAAAGTCTCTTTTCAAGTAATGAACTAACATTAATATTATTATGGAGGTGAATTGCCTGAACGATGTCACTTAATGCAAGAACGAATAAATGTCTGCATCTACATGTACATACATACTCAGCAAGCCACTATATCGTGCATGGTGTACCAGAACTACTAGTTTCCTTTTCCATTTCACTCGTAAAAAGTATGACGGAAAAACGATTGTCTATATGCCTCCGTACGAGCACTAATTTATCTGATTTGATCTTCACAGCCCTTAAGAGAAATGTACGTTGCCGGTAGCAGAATCGTTCTGCAGTCAGCCTCAAATGTTGGTTCCCTAAGAATTCTTAATAATGCTCATCGATAAGAGCGTCGCCTTCCCCCAGGGTTTCCCACTTGAGCTCCCGAAACACCTCCGTCATACTTGCATCTTGTTCGAATCTACCGGTAAGAAATCTAAGAGCCCGCCTCTGATTTGCTTCGGCGTGTTCTTGTAATCAGACTTGGGGCGGATCCCGAATACTCGAACAGTGGTTAGGAATGGGTCACCCTATATGTAATCTCCTTCAAAAATGAACCATGCTTTCCAAAAATTCTCCTAATAAACGGAATTCGACCATTCGTATTTCGTACTACATACTTATTGCATTTCTTACTTCTTATCGAAGTTACACCTAGATATTTAACCGTCGTGACAGTGTCAAACGTTACAGTACTAATACTATGTTCGAACATTATGGGTTTCTGAGACCTGAGTTTCTCCTGGCGTATACAACTTTCAAATAACTTCCGGGAATTCAGCCAGGTAACACTTTCAGCGACCGCCGATATTTCGGCGGGAGAACACCCCGCCATTTTCAAGGCAAACTGCAACGGACAGGTGCCGTACATGCAAATTTAATACCTCGGTTCTCGGACGTCCAGCTATTGGGACAGTGTGATTCGGGAGGCAGTTGAGATTAAATTAGCGAGCAACCTCGTTAACAGGGATGGAGGTTTCTGTTTAGACTCTGTTTGGAATCCGGCTCTCTCCCTTGTCAAAAAACAGAGGAACAGAGTCAATGCTGCCTCACCTGCGAATTCATAGTCTCACTATCGATAGCTCTAACCTTGGTCATCTTTGGTGGCACTAGTGTTCAGTGTGTGTGTGTGTGTGTGTGTGTTATCTTTCCTGCTTCGGTCCGAGAACCGAGGTATTAAATTTGCATGTACGGCACCTGTCCGTTGCAGTTTGCCTTGAAAATGGCGGGGTGTTCTCCCGCCGAAATATCGGCGGTCGCTGAAAGTGTTACCTGGCTGAATTCCCGGAAGTTATTTGAAAATTATGGGTTTCTTTTTCCTACACATCTGCATTAACTTACATTTTTATACGTTTACAGTTACTGCCATTCATGACAACCACTAGAAAGTTTGTTTAGGTCATCTTATATCCTCCTACAGTCACTCAACAACGACATTTTCCCATACACCACGGTATTGTCAGCAAACAACTGCGGACTGCTGCTTACCATGTCCGCCATATCATTTACAATATATATAGCGGGAACAATAACGGTCCTGTCACACTTCCACGGACACTCCTGACAATACCTTTGTCTCTGATGAATACTGTCCGTCGAGGAAAACATTCTGGGTTCTGTTTCTAAAGAGTTCTTCGAGCCACTCACATACCTGGGAACCTAATCCGTATGCTTGTACCTTGCTTTGTAACCGTAAATATTAGTTTGTGGATACCGTCTGAAGGCCTTTAGGAAGAAAACAAGCATTGCTAAAAAATATCGCTAACAAGTAAACAGGTGATGCACTACGCTAAGCGAAGTTCAAGTCCTGAAGGGACAATTCAAAGTTAGATTCTTGTACACTTGGGCACAGTGCGAGCTGAAGTCTCAGAAAGACAGTACTTTTTAAAAGTTAAAGTATGAAGAACCACAGCCAAGTCTGGGCTGGAAAAAAAGTAAATCTTATAAGTCCACTGGCTGATCACAGACATGAAAGACGGCGTCGTCATTGCGGCAGCTCCGAAGTGAGTGGCTCACTGATGGATCGCGACTTCATTCAGCGCCTGGCCCACGAAGCCCACTCGAACTCCTCCCCGTGGATTGCGTACCGTCATAACTACGGTCCTGGTGCGAGGATACCATAGGCATTTCTCGCAGACACGTGGCCGTGGAGGAAATTAGTCCGTTAGTTCGTTTGGTGGCCGGGTAGGACGTCGCCGAGTTGCAACTGTCTGCGGGAAGGCTGGCCCCTATGCGTTATATAACCGCTACGCCCAGAAGTAGTGTTGATTGCTGACTAGGTACGAGCAAGGCGTACCCACAGCAAAAAGATTTTGACAAAGGACAGAATGATAGGCTCGGCCTTCTGGGAAAGGTAATCTCGAACACTTGAAAGCTGTTCGGCTGTTCACGTGCTACTGTCGTGATCGAATATGGTTGAACGACAGTAAGACCGTAAGCAGTTGTACGTCGACGCATCTGTATAGAATATAGGGTTCGGAGCCTGGCGTGCTCTATAAAACCATCTACAAACTCGGTAGGTGTCGATCTATGGAAGATCCGATGACTCAGTACAACGCTGGTGCAAGCACAAATATTTCGGAGCACACTGTTCGGTGCACTTCGTTGGAGACAGGGCTCTACAGTAGACGACCCACAATGAGCCAACGAAATGGTCAGTAACGACTGCAGTCTACACACGGTCATTGAGATTTGGCCTACGTGAATTGAAACGTTTCGCTCTGTCAGATGAATTACGTTTCTTGTCAGAACAAATCGGTATTTGTGTCCAGATACCCATTATCCGGATGAGCAGCTGGTCGGATCATGCACTGCGCCACGGGCTCAAGTTGAAGCAGGCACTGAGATACTATGTCGGGACATTCACATGGGATTTCATGGGACCTGTGGCAGTAGTCGAAAGCACCATGTCAGCTGTGCAATATGTCGACATTATTGCGGATCGTTTGCGTCTCCCCATGCTTAATGTCTTCCTTGACGTTGATGGCACCTTCCGGTGGGATAATTTATGACAATACAACACATTATGTTACACAATAACACAGCGTTACTATTTGAAATATTTTATTTTGTTCCGTTATACCAACATGAGTTTTTCAATATTTTTTGTAATGTATGATCAGTTTCAATAGTGCGTAATAATTGTAAACTAAACGTGATTACTGAGTAATGACTTTGCTATAAATGAAATATTACCTGAAGCATTTAAAATAATTTTGAAACGTGTATACAGTAGTCACAGTATCAATGCCAGGGACTTAATATTATGTTGAGTCACTGGAATTGGCTGAGTAGTTAAAAGAAATTTCCTAGATGGCGAACACTCTGTGAGTACAATAGGAACTGTGGGCAGACGTGGATTAGCCACGAGTGAGAAAGGACGAAAGTCTGTGTGTGTGTGTGTGTGTGTGTTTTAACATTCGTTCTGTATTCCAAGGAGCAAAGCATGCTGTTTGGGATCCAGCCTATTGAACAGTCGGGGCTCATATCAGATAACCGTCTCAGCACTCTTGGACCGGGGAGGAAAATGTCCCAATTGGCGACATTTGGGGAGCGAATTTCCAGTGACAGCAGTCGTCTGATAATGAAGGAGAAGCCTGCAGAAAATTTTGATAGGGATTGTGGCATTGGGACTGCTTCGATTTATTTCTGGGACTAATATTTTGAATTTTACGGACGAAAATTAAAATTCAGTGTATTTAGTGCTTGACAAAAACAGTTAAGCATCCAGAAGACATGGTCGGATGTCTGTTTAATTACGTACGTACCATCGGCGGTTTTGTAAATGGTTATAATTGTACCTGATGTTAGATGTCGAGCAGTCTCTCTGAAGGAACTTGAGAGAAGATCTTCATACCTTGGTGTACTAGTACAGATGGAAGAAAGTATAATGCGGAGGTACGGCTTAGTAACCACCGGTGTGGCGGGGTGGTTGTTTTCAGACTAAATTTTCTCCTGTAGCGTAATATGCTCCGATTAAAACTATTTGCCGGACAGGCAATCGTACCTGGGACTTTTTTTCTTTCGCGGACAAGTAGGTCTTCTAACCTGGGACCTTTGCCCTTCGCGGACACGTGTTGCATCGATTGAGCATCCAAACACGACTCTCTCTCCCTGTCCATCTAATTTTGGTCGCCTCCCCACTCGCACGCTCTGTCGACCTCCTCCTGCCGCTGGATGTGTCGATCTCCTCAACCACCACGCCCACCTTCACTTTGCCCCTCCTCCAACCCACCCTCACGACGCGTTATGAGTCCGTCATCACGTTATCACACCCACCCAAATAGGAGTTTCTTGGTTTTAGCCCCTACAGAATTTCTTCCAAGGTATGTGTAGTAAAATTATTTGTTCCTTATAGTGCTCGTTCTCACAACACGTTTGACTCACTGAACAGCATAAATAAGAGACAAATTGCCCTTGACACCTTACAGACATTCTAAGTCAGCTACATCGTTAAATACTTTCTACGAACTATTTTGTCTAGGAATCCCTTTGCAAGCTGTCTGCGATGAACATTATAACATGATCAAGGAGTATTTTTCCTACTTCGTTTCCTAGGCTATCATTTACAAAGGCATAACCATTACTTTGTTCCCTTATGTTCAAGTCTACAAAGGACACCAATCGGCTAATGAGTGAAAGAATATATGCATTAATAAGCCACTTTAACAGTTTCATTACCATAAATTCGAGTAATAATGGGGCGTCTGTGATGAACATTTCTCATACTGCACTTGACTAGAGCGTCGCAAGTATAGTGTTTCCATCCACGGCACGAAATAAAGCAGACGTGAGAAAACAGTAGTTTTTCTATGGAGTGGCATCCAATACGTTGAACTGATCGGCTGCCACACATGCAAGAATTATCGCGGGAGTTTTTGAAGGTTCCAGATATACCTGGATTAAAAATATTCTCTTTTCATCGTGAAGGGAAAGGCAATGAAACTATGACATCTAAGAGTCTGACAGAGCGTAGATACCGCCATCATTTTGTTTCACAGCAGTTTTCCATCGTTGCCCTTAACAGAAAATGCAACATTATATCGCCATCTGTTCCTATTAAAATGACTATTTGGTGTGTTTGTCGAAAATTGTTATTGTGCCTGAAGAACTTAAATAATACGTAGCTGATTTTTATCAATAAGACAAATATAAAATTTAAATTGTGTGTAATAGGGTGAACCGTGATGTTTTGTTTCAGGAAAAGACTTGCGACGCATAGGTGAAATACTTAGTCAGTAGTTTTCGACTGCTTGTAGAAATGAGGAAGCATAGGATTAAGTACATATTCTGAACACTTGCTTCCTTCTTAATCCAGAGTGAAGTCAAGGGCGTCAAATACGACTGTCAGTAAAATTAGACCAATGTCATAAGAAAGGAGCATAAATTAATAGCATTTTAAGATAACGTTTAATGAGCAGAATCTGGAATGGGTGACAGAAACATAAAGTAGTATGGTATTGCACAAAGCGACGTATCAGCTCCAATTTCACGACGGAAAAAGAACAGTGCCAGCAAGAAAATCTAAAGCAGAAGCTAAAGGATGGCGAAATGTTGAATAAGACTACATGTTTTCCATTTTGAAATTAAAAATGGACTGAAAATAAATTTCTAGGTGTATCTAATCTTTTTACGTTACATTCTCCATTAGTAAGCAGGAATGGGCTGCTGGAGATTCGGCGTACTGTCAATTCACGATCTTTTCAACTAAATACCAGACGAGTTGTGTGACAGAAGGTGGCCCGACTGAGATTATTTACGAGCGAACCTCCATTTCCAGCATTTGCCTTTGCTACGAATTCCTCCCTTGAGACAACCTTTCCATCTCAGAGCAGTACTGACACCATATGTGCTCAGTTATTTGTTTGATGTATACCAGTCTTTGTCATTCTCTACAGTTTTTGCTCTCTACAGCTCCCTCTAGTACCATGGAAGTTATTCCGTGGTGACTTAACAGATATACTATCATGTTGTCCTGACTTTTTATCAGTCCTTTCCATACGGTCCCGTTCTTCGCCGGTTCTGAGGAGAACCTCCTGAATTCGTATCTCATCAGTCCACCTAACTTTCAGCATTCTTCTGTAGCATCACACCTCAAAAGTCCACTTTTCGCATTATCCTTGCTTCGTCCGACATCTATTATTTTGCTTCCAAGGTAGGAGAATCCCTTAACTAGATCTTCTTTGTGATCACTTAATTCGATGATAGGTTTCTCGCTGTCCTCATTTCTGCTACTTCTTATTACTTTAGTCTTTCTTTAGTTTACTCTCAATCTATATTCTGTATACATTAGACTAATAATTCCTTTCAACAGAACTAGTAATTGTTCTTCACCCTCACTGAGGATAGCAATACCTTCAGCGAATCCTACCATTGATATCCTTTCACCCTGAAATTTAATCTCATTCTTGAACGTTTCCTTTGTTTCCGCCATTACATAGAGGAATAGAGGCGAATGACCGCATCACTGTCTTACCGACTGCCTTGGTTTTCCATTCTTGTCGTTCTCTTCTGGTTCTTGTACAATTTATGTCACCCTTCATTCCCTATAGCTTAAACCTCTCTTTCACGGTATTTAGATTTCGCATTGTCGAACGCTTTTTGCTGGTTTTGTACCGAATTTGCTTCAGTTTTGCTTGCATTATGAATCGCAACGTCAGAACTGCCTGTCTGGTGCCTTTATCTTTCATAAAGCCAAATTAATCTTGATTTAATAGATTCTCAACTTTCTTTTCCATTATTATGTTAGCAAGTTGCATGCATGAGCTATTAACCTGAATGTCCGACAAAATGGCTCTGAGCACTATGGGACTTAACATCTATGGTCATCAGTCCCCTGCCGGCCGAAGTGGCCGTGCGGTTAAAGGAGCTGCAGTCTGGAACCGCAAGACCGCTACGGTCGCAGGTTCGAATCCTGCCTTGGGCATGGATGTTTGTGTTGTCCTTAGGTTAGTTAGGTTTAACTAGTTCTAAGTTCTAGGGGACTAATGACCTCAGCAGTTGAGTCCCATAGTTCTCAGAGCCATTTGAACCATTTTCATCAGTCCCCTAGAATTTAGAACTACTTAAACCTAACTAACCTAAGAACAGCACACAACACCCAGTCATCACGAGGCAGAGAATATCTATGACCCCGCCGGGAATCGAACCCGGGAACCCGGGAACCCGGGCGTGGGAAGCGAGAACGCTACCACACTACCACGAGCTGCGGAATGTCCGACAGTTCTCGCTTTTGCCATATTCGGAATTGAAGGGATAATACACTCCTGGAAATTGCAATAAGAACACCGTGAATTCATTCCCCTAGGAAGGGGAAACTTTATTGACACATTCCTGGGGTCAGATACATCACATGATCACACTGACAGAACCACAGGCACATAGACACAGGCAACAGAGCATGCACAATGTCGGCACTAGTACAGTGTACATCCACCTTTCGCAGCAATGCAGGCTGCAATTCTCCCATGGAGACGATCGTAGAGATGCTGGATGTAGTCCTGTGGAATGGCTTGCCATGCCATTTCCACCCGGCGCCTCAGTTGGACCAGCGTTCGTGCTGGACGTGCAGACCGCGTGAGACGACGCTTCATCCAGTCCCAAACATGCTCAATGGGGGACAGATCCGGAGATCTTGCTGGCCAGGGTAGTTGACTTACACCTTCTAGAGCACGTTGGGTGGCACGGGATACATGCGGACGTGCATTGTCCTGTTGGAACAGCAAGTTCCCTTGCCGGTCTAGGAATGGTAGAACGATGGGTTCGATGACGGTTTGGATGTACCGTGCACTATTCAGTGTCCCCTCGACGATCACCAGTGGTGTACGGCCAGTGTAGGAGATCTCTCCCCACACCATGATGCCGGGTGTTGGCCCTGTGTGCCTCGGTCGTATGCAGTCCTGATTCTGGCGCTCACCTGCACGGCGCCAAACACGCATACGACCATCATTGGCACCAAGGCAGAAGCGACTCTCATCGCTGAAGACGACACGTCTCCATTCGTCCCTCCATTCACGCCTGTCGCGACACCACTGGAGGCGGGCTGCACGATGTTGGGGCGTGAGCGGAAGACGGCCTAACGGTGTGCGGGACCGTAGCCCAGCTTCATGGAGACGGTTGCGAATGGTCCTCGCCGGTACCCCAGGAGCAACAGTGTCCCTAATTTGCTGGGAAGTGGCGGTGCGGTCCCCTACGGCACTGCGTAGGATCCTACGGTCTTGGCGTGCATCCGTGCGTCGCTGCGGTCCGGTCCCAGGTCGACGGGCACATGCCCTTTCCGCCGACCACTGGTGACAACATCGATGTACTGTGGAGACCTCACGCCCCACGTGTTGAGCAATTCGGCGGCCTCCCGCATGCCCACTATACGCCCTCGCTCAAAGTCCGTCAACTGCACATACGGTTCACGTCCACGCTGTCGCGGCATGCTACCAGTGTTAAAGACTGCGATGGAGCTCCGTATGCCACGGCAAACTGGCTGACACTGACGGCGGCGGTGCACAAATGTTGCGCAGCTAGCGCCATTCGACGGCCAACACCGCGGTTCCTGGTGTGTCCACTGTGCCGTGCGTGTGATCATTGCTTGTACAGCCCGCTCGCAGTTTCCGGAGCAAGTATGGTGGGTCTGACACACCGGTGTCAATGTGTTCTTTTTTCCATTTCCAGGAGTGTAGTTCTTTGAATGTCTGATAGTATGTCGTCTGTTTCATAGCTTCTACACATCAAGTTGAATAGTCGGTTGTTTGCCACTTCCTCCAATGATTTTAAAAATTCCGATTCTATGCTATTTACACCTTCTGACTTACTTATTTTCAAGTATTCTAAAGCTCTTTTAAATTCTGACTCTTACTGGAACCACTATTTCATCAATATCAATTCCCATTTCTTCTTCTATTACGTCTTCAGACAAGTCCTGCCCCTCATAGAGGCCATCAAAGTAGTCTTTCCACCTGTCCGCTCTCTCCCCTGCGTTTAACAGTGGAATTCTCACTGGACTCTTAATCTTGCTGCTCTTGCTTTCAATTTCACCGATGGTAGCTTTGACTTCTCAATGTGCTGAGTGAATCTTTTCAACGTACATTTCTCCTCTGATTTCCCCACCTCCTCTCTCATTCCTACCAACAAACTCATATTTTCCTGTAACTCTTTCCTCTATTCCTTCCGCTACAACGGCATTCAAAGTCCCCACGATTATTAAATTTTCATCTCTCAGTGCACACTGAATTACCCGTTTAATATCCTCATGTTCTCTCTATATCTATCAGTCTCCTGCTTCGAACGTCGGGATGTGTACCTGACTCTTGCTTCTGTCGGTTCTGATGAGAACAACCCTATCACTGAATGGTTCACAGTAACTTACTCTCAGCACTGCCCTCCTATTCATAACGAATCCTGCATAACGAATCCTGCTGCCGTTATCGCATTTTCTACTACTGTTGGCGTCACCTGTATTCGTCTGACCAGAAATCCTTGAACTATTACCATTTCACTTCGCTGGTCCCCGCCGTATACCGATTTCCCTTCTAACTTATCACGTTCAAACCTCTGACATTCCACGACCAGACTCGTAGAATGTTACCCTTTCCGTTGCTTATTTCATCTTTTTCCCATGTCGTCTTCCATCTTGGTAGCCCTCTTCCGAAGCTGCGAAAGGAGGATTCATCCAAAATCTTTTGCCAATGGAAGCAGCATCATAACACTTTTTCAATTGTAGGTCCCATGTCCAGTGCGTGCATCTTTTTTTGTCTTCAATGCAGTGGTTCCACAGCCTTACGCATCCTTCTGATGTTGATCGTTAGTGAGAGAGTGTCCTGAAACTCTGTATTATCTTTCACCCGGTTTGACAATCTCGTTGGCAGAAGGAAGGCGACTTCTCATTCCGGTCGTCTTCGGCCGCCATTGTTAATGGCTTTTATTCAAAGTTATGCGAAGTTTAACCTATGACGTTTAGAATACTAGTCAGAGACGCTACTCCTAGACGGAGGCCCTTTCTTTTTTCTTTTTTTTTTTTAACACTGCAAGAAACTTCCTGGGATCTTGTTCGGTTTGGAGCTACTTTACACCTATTTATAGGATGATAGTTCCCGATAAACATATGTGGGGCTAGAGAGTGTTTGTATCACTGTTTACACTCATAATGGAGTAAAGTTGCTGTCTTTCTAGATGTGTGCACTGTACTTATTGCGTGGGTGTATCAAACATTGTAATAACAGTGTGCCTGTGTTAAGTGTGTGAAGCGTAAGATAACCTGTACGATAAAGAAATGTCTAGCGATAGTTAGTTTATTTAATCGATAGATTACAATGGAATCAAATTTACAAGGTAGTCCCTGCTGCTGGAAGACATTTTATAAGGGACGAAGAAAAGCTGAAGTTTAATATTTCGTCAATGACGTGAAAATTGGTGAGAAGGATTTTGCAGTAGTACACTGGAATGGAACCCTTGTTTAGAGATTCATCTGATCCATTCGCTTCAAGTGATGTGGAGAAAAGAATGAAAATGTGTGAGCTCCACCGTAAACGTGTCCCAATGTAATGTTCTCTTGTTGTTTCTTCAAATTTATTGATTCATTTAACCGGCTAATATCTGGGCTATAAGTCCTCTGTTACATCCAACTAGGTATCCTAAACACTGCCTAATATGGAAGAGAGGCAAGAACGGACAAACTAGTACCAGGTCGCCGTGTCCTTCATTCCGATCACTCATACGGATGACGCCACTATCAGTGTACTCTCAGTCGACGCTATGCTCCTCTCTCAAATGGTTTTGTAGTCTGCTCCAGCAGAGATAGTGTTGGCAGCTTGCAAGTGTGCCACACAGATGGTGGTGGAAACACAAGTGGCAGTGAACGACAGCATAATGTTCTAGGCCTCACTAAGGACTCCAAACACTATCTGCAATCACTTTTTTTTTTTACAGTCAACGTTAGAGGATCATAGTATTCACTTTCCTTTTCTATCCTTTTTGTGCTACTGTTTTCATACTATATAGGCCGACCATCCACATATATTTCCTTATCATTTTGTCCTTGCACTAAGATGTTTTTCAAATTTTCACCCTGTAGTTAAAATGTTATCCAGCGTTCTAAATTGCATTTATGCGTGTGGGCGTATAAATGATTTTACACGTGAATCTTAAAGTAAAGATATATTATTATACAAGATGATCAAGCTTCCCCTACCACTGTCATGGGGAATGTGTGTGGGTGCTTTGAATGTTCCTATCATGCATTTTCCTTGAGTGAGTCGAAAACTACGGCCTCTGGCGAAAACATACCAAGTATGAATGTTAACATTACATTTCCTTCAAAAATGTCCAGCTCTTTTTCTGCAGATCTAAAAGTTTGCATGTAGCGTGCGAGAGAGTATGGAAATGTCACGCGTGATTTATGAAGGTCGGCTATAACATTGCGGATAGCATAAAACGACAGCGGTAGGAACAGCTGAATCACGCTGTGTAGTCTAACTAAATGAGTGCAGCAAACACGTCTCGGGGAAGCAGATCTAATGCAGCTGAAACTAAATAATTTCAGTTTATCCCAGCCATTTTTTATGACCAAAAACTGTCCAATGTACATAATTCGAAGAATGCACAGTATTCGGCACTTACGGCGATACCGCACCGGCACCAGGAGTGCTGATCGAAGATAGGGCGCCGCTGACGTTCCCTAACTGGGTCCCCGCGGTAGTAGACTGAGGCGCCCCTGAACGGCTCTTTAAACTGCTATTGTAGTCCCAGGGGCGAGGGGCGAGCCCTAAGCCTTCGTGCGAGTGGCTGTTCGCCTGAAGGAACGGCGCCCGATGTTATCGCGGCCCTCGCCTGGCCACAGGTCTTTCATGATAATAGCGAATTAAACGCCACGCCACTCTCCGCAGCTACCAACCTGTGGGGCACTGCACACTTCCTGAGCAGGTGTGTCCCACAGCACCCAGTATATAATCCTGTGCCTCCCTTTATATTACCGCAAAAAACCGCTGAAGTAATTCGTTTTTAGATATTATCTTCGGCGATAGATGCCGTAAGAAATTCGGCGCGGTTAATATAACTGAGCTTTGAGAACTTGCAAAGCTGTAGACGAGCGCTGCAGTTTTTATAGGTCAAAGAAAGCCAAGAAATAAAATAAAACCAAGTAATGAAAGCTGAACGAGGAATCTGAATACAGGATTGTGAAGTAATAAAAACGTAGAACGTTATGGTGTACAATACTAAGCAGTGTTGCAGATAAGAATACACTAGAAAGAACTAGGATGAACATCAGTTAACTTGATAAAGACTGAAACCTGATAGAAAATAAAGACAACAACAACAGTAAAGAAACGAATAGCAAGTTCGATAATTACAGGAAGGTATCGATCAGTGACGGCAGCGCATGTATGGGGAACTGTGGCCATAGATACTATTTCGCTGTGTCGTCGTTTACGCTGGAGTAAGGACGTAAAATGAAGTTAAATGTCTTATGAAAGATCATAAAATTCGAGTTACTGGAAATCTTGAAAATGAACTGCAAGTAAAATACGCTTTCAATGGCTATCTCGGTAAAACTCCAAATTACTATCTTCTTGTTGATAACAGTTTGTGCTTATTCTATAATTTCATCTACCTGTGCTGCAGTACAATATAGAAAGAGGGAAACCTAGTTAGACTTCATATGTGCATGAAGAAAATGATGCTTATGCTGCTTAAAGTCATTTGTGCCTGGAAATCTTGGAGATAGGGTAGGAACCAAGCAGGATATTGTGGTGGATGGAGAGTAATCGTCGAAAGTAGAAGGAACTTCGTTTGTGCACCACAAAGTTTGATGAGACCATTGTTGTTCATATTGGTTGATGACCTGACAGACAGTATTAATGTGATCCTCAGATTTCTACACATAATACAGTTATTTATAATGTAGTACTATCTGAAAGAAAGCTACACAAAAATTGAGTCACGTCAACATAATTTTTCAAAGTGGCGCGAAGACTATCACCTGGATTGAAATGTAGAAAAATGTAAAATTGTGCTTTTCACGCAACGAGGAAACGTGCGACTGAAGTATCAACGATCAACATTTGAAATCATTCAACACAAGACGCTCTTGCAAACCTTCCTATAACATTACTCCACTGTGTTGGAGCCATAGAGAATAAGAGTATCAGGCGATACTCGTATGATCACTGATTTGTTTGACTAGCAGGAAACAGCCACAGAGTTGCTGTGAGACCCGACCTTGCAGATGCTTTGAGACTGACGAAAAATATCCCGCGAAAGCCTACTTAAATAAATTCAAGAACCAACACTGAGTGAGTCATCCAGAAATATACTCCAGACCATACTTATCGATCTCTTAGGGATCACCAATACGAGACTGTACTAGTTATAGCCCATAGAAAGGCATGTAAGCAGTCCAGCAGTCGTTCTTCCCGCACTCCATGCACAGGTGGGGATGGGAAGAAGCCCTAGTACGTGGTATAACGAGAACTACCCTCTACCGCACACTTTACACTGGTCCAGAGGACAGATTTAGATATAGTTACACAAAATTACGTTATCAGTTTCGCTAACAACGGTGTAGTATTATTTTCAAAGTCTTTCGAAAAGTTCCTAGAGACTCCTAAAGGCTTGGAAAAAGAATTTGACCGCGGTGGCCGAGCGGTTCCAGGTGCTACAGTCTGGAACCGCGCGACCGCTACGGTCGCAGGTTCGAATCCTGCCTCGGGCATGGATGTGTGTAATGTCCTTAGGTTAGTTTGGTTTAAGTAGGTCTAACTTCTAGGGGACGGATGACCTTAGAAGTTAAGTCCCATAGTGCTCAGAGCCATTTGAACCAAAGAATTTCATTGAAATCCTCTAATCGCACTGCTATTATGACAAGTTCGTTTCTCTCCGTAACCATGAAACTAGAGGGATGGTTCATGTGAAGAAACAATTGGATGCAAAATACTTGTACAGAACACTCTGAAGAATAGTTCGTTCTTTCCTGTATCAAGTGTACTGTTGCTTTCAAATGACTTTTCCAAAAGCCAGCCAATCTCACGATGGCTGCATGACCTGTCTCATATAAATATTAGAAGTAAAGTAATGTCATATGGCACGAATGGTTGGGAGACACCGAGGGGCAGGTTCAACAGCCCAATTGGAAAGGTTTCGCCATCTTTAGTGCCTACAGGCACCTTTCCTTCGCGAAGTATGATAGATATGTGCCTAAGTATAGAAGACTGTAATGGTTGCGTATCTGTACTGTAGAGTCATGCTCGTGTTGGAGACAAGGGAGAAGGGAGAGGGTGAAGCCCGGTGCTGGCATATAGCCCACTCCTCTCTAAGAGCACCAAGGAGGCTGCCAGCTTAGTGTCCACATACGATGGATGGATCACTATCAAGAATGTCGCATGCCCTCCCTTCATGTGATGCTCTGGAGAGATTTGGAATTTAATTCAAGACATTTGTGTGAAGACTGGTGATCAGGAACTCCAAGTCACCACAGCTCCTGTTCCTTCTACGTAAAGTCAAAGGGAAAAATCGTCAACAGCACAGCAGCGTACGCGGACGGTCACCCATCCAATTACTGGCCACGCCTGACGGCGCTTAACTTCGGTGATCTGACGGGAAGCAGTGTATCCACCTCGGCACGGCCGTTGACTTACGTAGATGTGCTGTGCACAACACATTCAGAAACAAAATAATGTTTAAAATGATACTCAGGACTTTCAGAAATTAACATTTCTCTACAGTAAAAACAACTGCTGAAATAGTTGTCGGTTAAGACAAAGTTGTCGCTGTTGGTATCACCGCACTCATGTACATAGCATTCGACCCGAGCACTTCGCCTGTAATCGGTCAATGACAACGCAAATTTGTCCACTTCACCAGCAGCTTTTCCCAACATGGAACTACGAACAGTTGTTCGATTTGTTTGGTCGAAATCTGTGAAACGAGCTGAATTCATCGTAGACCACGGAGCCGTAAAACATAGAAGACATTGGGTACTGAGATGCCGGGACACAGCCCAGATATTGCTCCCTCAGACTTTCCTTAGCTTGGGTAACTCATAGGTGCTTTGTGTGGTCATCGATGTTCCTCAGATGTTGAAGTGAAGAAAGCAGTGCAAAAGTGGCTTCGCACCCAACCAAGAAACTTCTAAGCAGGAATAGGCAAACTCATGTACGGCCAGAACCAAGTGAATTGAAAAGGAAGGAGAATATGTCGAAAAATAATTCACACATCGAACCAACATTTTTTGTAATGTGTTGTGGATAGGTTTTGACACTGCATAGTTATTTACTGTCCTGACCATCGCAGAGAAGAAAGGTTCTCTAATCTGCATATATCATAAATTATCAGTTTTTTGTTAATAGGCCTATAGCTGTGTACCGACAGGGATTACCGACTTACTTATGATTCTACAAAAATCTATATTTCATGGAGATCGCTCCATTGACGCCTCTTTAAGTAACCCTGAAAAATAACGCAAAGGAACATACATTTTTGTTACTTAAAAAGCGTCACAAATTTACAGCGTTCCATCATTTCATTCTGGTATGTTTACTTTTCTGTTTATTATTATTTTAGTTTTTTGCCTGGTAATCCGTTCGGAAAATGCAGGACACACTTAAAAGATCAGTTTCTTCGGCGATTCACAACATCTCATAGTAACAGACATTTGTAATCAATTTCCAACCCCCAATAACTTTCCAACAGCCTGGAAGTAGGAACATATAAAATAATCACACGAAAAAGAATCTGCAAAAAAACCCTCCGACTACTGACTTATTTGCATTCTGCCAGCATTATCTAAGTCTTTAGAATATAGAGTCCACGATCAGATTATTAATAACTTAACCCCAAATAAACTCTTAGATGAATACCAATTAAGCTCCCAAAAAAGTGGCAACACATAGCAGCTCACATAAAAATGACTGAAGACTTGAAACAAGCTATAGACAGACAAAAGGTGTAATGTATCCCTTAAAGAGAAGAAAATGAGTAAAGTGAAATTTTTGAACGTAATTGTTCGAGAGGAGGGACACATCACATGGGCGACAACAATATTATGAGAAGAATAACATGAAGTAGGAGACTTTTTTAGAGAAGTGAACTTTCTGCTGTGTCAGCTGAAGGACTATTACTGTAATTTCGTATTTTGGTGGAAGTCAGGCGTAGAAGTAGTTGTTGGATAGCGGAAAAGCTTGGTGACGAACGACCAGGATTTTATTAAATCTCAGTTCGATGAATGATATGCATAGCAATGATAAAGTCAGTAAAAAAACATTACACTGCAGATTCTACTTGTGAAAGACGTACAAATGCATTCAATAGCGCACTGATGGCGCGCGATTATCACATCAACAAACCCTCCTCATCAAACGGCTTAATTGGTTGAAAAATTACGGTGTATTGTTAATTTTTACTTTTGCACCGTTTAACTGCAATTGAATGAAACATATTTGCATTAAAACAAGGTTTCAGTTCCTAGTGCTATGAAATGTGGAAAACAAAAACCCAAAGAGGAAATTATAAGAAGAGGAACAGCACCAAAAATGAGACAAAAATATGCATGTAGAAATTCGACCACGCAATCTGCTACTGAAGATGCCTTGCAGATAGTAAAGGCGAAAATCTTACTGCACGAAAATTGTGTTTCATAAGATGAACCGTAGTAGAACAGAGACGTATTTCATTTAACAGACGTAAGCTCTGCTGTAAACCCACAATGATCTGAGCGTCGACATTACGAACCGGATGATTCGTTATGGAGGGGACTATTAAGTCCTTTTTGTACTTACGAAAAGCTTTCGATATCGTCCACTTTGACATTTTACACTTTATAAGTCCCTTAAATGGTATAGAAAAAGCTGATAATTTGTTTTCACTATTCAACTGTAAAGCATGTATGGGCTAAGTGTTTGCATGAAATCTAGACTCAAACACGACAGACCATTGACATATGAATTTAGTATCAAATACAATACGAACACAGTGTAATTTAGTTAATGTTTGTAAAAAGGTAGTTTTTGACATATTACGTGTTTAACAAAAGTGCTCTTTTTTATTACGGTAGTTTAAGCAAACCGGAAATCACAACAGACCATTTAACATTTTGATATGAAGATATTAAAAGTGGTACTCTAGTGTTAATCTCTGAAATTATAACTGACTTTAGATTTATTTAGACAAACATCTGTGCCCCTCCTCCCCATCACCACCCATCTGGGCTTAGTCGACAGGAAACTTGCAAAAACTGCGATGGGGTCTTCAGACGTTAACCCTTTACAAGCGGCAGATGGTGTTATTCATTACAAAAAAAAAAAAAAAGGACAAACTTCCTAGACTTTAGAGGTTCAAAGATTTCTGCGTACCGGTTCAGTACTTTGATTGACAGTTTTTCATAACGTGCGATTTACTAAGATTTATGAACCTTTTAATTTTTCTTACTTTTTTACAGTTCATGCTTTAGCCGCTTAACTTGTGGTATTTAATTCGTCGTACATGACAAATGTTTCGTACAATTTTACTCAGAGCGAGTATTTCTTAGTTGTGTTGTTTCTGTAGGTAGTATAAACTCTTCATGTTATAATATACAAAATGGTTGCAGTAGAGCGAAGGTTACGGGTACCTCCGTTTTTATAACAACAGTAAGCATTAAAGTTCCTGAGATGCTGCTTTGAAGGAATGGTCTGACGTTTCTATGGTCGATGACCGGCTGTGATAGACACAAGAATATAATACAATTTTGGTATTGTCGGCTACGGTGGGACCTTACTTACCTACGAGATTTCGGACAGAACGGCCATCGACCGGAAAAGTATGAGTGGGAGGTTTCCATTAGTTATTGTTGCATCTTAGGTTTACCTCAAAGGAAACAACATTTCTAGGTCACTTGAAACAATTGTACATTCCCGAAGGAATACTGCATCGTACTTCGCAACAACATAGGCACTGCAATATCGTGTTTATCCGCTGACACCAGGCAAAAGATTTTTAATTAAAATGACTCTCCTGAACGGGAATTACAGGCTGCAGACACATGGTTGAGATGTATGGCAGTACTATCGCTCGGATAACCCAATGGTAATGCGACCACTCGCGGTAAGTGAGAAATCCACGTTCGAATTCCGGTCTGGCACATATTTTTATTCTTGTCATTCCGTATACAGTTGATGGTTCTCCACATTCCTAGCAGCGAATAAATTTCATGCATTTCAAATCTCTTGAAATAAATATACTGTAGCATTGCGTGCATTAATATATACCTTATTCTGTGTGAGATACTTACCTTTAATCGAAAACTGCTTGTTGTTACGTCACAAGGTGTTATCGCTAAGTAATTTAATTTTTAATAATTTTAATTTCTGTCGAGACATTAAATTTACTCACAACCTTTAGAATGCTGTTACATGTTATCATATCAGCTTACCAACTAGTCCCCCGAGCAACATTATTGCCATGGTCTTTATATGGAAGCATCTGACGCTCTGCTTCTGTTTCATTTATCTGGTGATGCCAAATACGTATGTAACACGCCCGGGGTACAACTGGTGAAGGACCCTTAAACTGTTCTCTCTTTGACCATGAGCCCTGTACCGTGCACCACAAACCTGATACTTCCGCGGCGTTCGTATTATTTCTGCCACACACTGCTGCTGGCTTGCCTGAAATTATGTACAGAAATATGCAAGTGGGTTTAAGGGAGCCTCTCAACACTAAACCCAACTGTTCTTCGTCTGGTGATGACAAATATGTTGTGAGACGATAAGAAAATCGCAGATTCCACACACTACGTCGTAAGTGTTGATGCCAATTAGTATTCTTACGAATTTGATGAGAGGTCATAATTATCATTCCCTTATTATTGTACAGTATTCTTAACGACGTTAATGTCTGCCACTATTGTACATCACGCCGTCACAGGTATTTCACAATCTTACTCTGGTCGAACCTTCGGTGATGGATACACAGGCAATGGTGATGACTATCTGGCCACAATTATCACTTGGACTACCGTACGCGTAACCGACATGACGCGGGTGATTGTTGATGATGCGGAAGTTCTTACGCTCGCCACGTACACATATATATCTGGTATCAGTCCATCTTGACACTTGTAATAATAGAACACTGTTCATAAAAGTTAATTACAATTCACAGTTCTCACTCGTGCGAGCGTGCGTGTAACCGTCGCGACGCGGCTGATTGTTGTTGATGCGGAAACGCAATCACCGAACGCTTGTTCTCACGCTATCTACAAGACCCTAGCACTTGATTGCTCTCCTTTGTGGTAAATTATTTTACTGATTCACATTGCTTTCATTCTGGGAGGCCGATCACGACGCGGATGATTGATGTTGTGCGATACGGTACGACACGCAAACGGGTGGATACTCAAATACGTTATCGGTGGCACTGCTCATATTTAATTACTTCTCTACGCACTTCGCACTGAATCCACTTCCAGATCTCATTACTTCACAATAATAGTACTCGCAGCCACACATGAATTTCTATAATGATGCTTTTCCCATACAGAGCAACCCACAACACAATATAGCAGAGCTCCGTGTCCCGTGCTTGACTCTGAAATGCAGCCGCTCGCAAAGATACTCCGCAACCAAGCCAGCGATATATGACAATACGCTTACACTTGGTATAATTTCCTTTCACCGTCTTCATGATTTCCTCCTCTGTGTAGCTACAACGGTGTGATATTTTCTCAATTAAAAACGAAGATGAAAAAAAAAAAATCGTTCAAATGGCTCTGAGCACTATGGGACTCAACTTCCGTGGTCATAAGTCCCCTAGAACTTAGAACTACTTAAACCTAACTAACCTAAGGACGTCACACATATTCATGCCCGAGGCAGGATTCGAACCTGCGACCGTAGCGGTCGTGCAGTTCCAGACTGTAGCGCCTTTAACCGCTCGGCCACTCAGGCCGGCGAAGATGAAAACACAGCATAATAAAAATGGTTCAAATGGCTCTGAGCACTATGGGACTCAACTTCTGTGGTCATAAGTCCCCTAGAACTTAGAACTACTTAAACCTAACTAACCTAAGGACATCACACACATCCATGCCCGAGGCAGGATTCGAAACCGCGACCGTAGCGGTCGCGCAGTTCCAGACTGAAGCGCCTAGAACCGCTCGGCCACAGCAGTAAACACAGGTCGAGCGATGAAATGAGAACAGGGGTTCGACTAATTTTCGCATTATGTGTTAATCTCACCTACAGGGTGTTTCAAAAATGACCGGTATATTTGAATCGGTAATAAAAACTAAACGAGCAGCGATAGAAGTACACCGTTTGTTGCAATATGCTTGGGACAGCAGTACATTTTCAGGCAGACAAACTTTCGAAATTACAGTAGTTACAACTGTCAACAACAGATGGCGCTGCGGTCTGGGAAACTCTATAGTACGATATTTTCCACATATCCACCATGCGTAGCAATAATATGGCGTAGTCTCTGAATGAAATTACCCGAAACCTTTGACAACGTGTCTGGCGGAATGGCTTCACATGCAGATGAGATGTACTGCTTCAGCTGTTCAATTGTTTCTGGATTCTGGCGGTACACCTGGTCTTTCAAGTGTCCCCACAGAAAGAAGTCACAGGGGTTCATGTCTGGCGAATAGGGAGGCCAATCCACGCCGCCTCCTGTATGTTTCGGATAGCCCAAAGCAATCACACGATCATCGAAATATTCATTCAGGAAATTAAAGACGTCGGCCGTGCGATGTGGCCGGGCACCATCTTGCATAAACCACGAGGTGTTCGCAGTGTCGTCTAAGGCAGTTTGTACCGCCACAAATTCACGAAGAATGTCCAGATAGCGTGATGCAGTAATCGCTTCGGATCTGAAAAATGGGCCAATAATTCCTTTGGAAGAAATGGCGGCCCAGACCAGTACTTTTTGAGGATGCAGGGACGATGGGACTGCAACATGGGGCTTTTCGGTTCCCCATATGCGCCAGTTCTGTTTATTGACGAAGCCGTCCAGGTAAAAATAAGCTTCGTCAGTAAACCAAACGCTGCCCACATGCATATCGCCGTCATCAATCCTGTGCACTATATCGTTAGCGAATGTCTCTCGTGCAGGAATGGTAGCGGCGCTGAGGGGTTGCCGCGTTTGAATTTTGTATGGATAGAGGTGTAAACTCTGGCGCATGAGACGATACGTGGACGTTGGCGTCGTTTGGACCGCAGCTGCAACACGGCGAACGGAAACCCGAGGCCGCTGTTGGATCACCTGCTGCACTAGCTGCGCGTTGCCCTCTGTGGTTGCCGTACGCAGTCGCCCTACCTTTCCAGCACGTTCATCCGTCACGTTCCCAGTCCGTTGAAATTTTTCAAACAGATCCTTTATTGTATCGCTTTTCGGTCCTTTGGTTACATTAAACCTCCGTGAAAACTTCGTCTTGTTGCAACAACACTGTGTTCTAGGCGGTGGAATTCCAACACCAGAAAAATCCTCTGTTCTAAGGAATAATCCATGTTGTCTACAGCACACTTGCACGTTGTGAACAGCACACGCTTACAGCAGAAAGACGACGTACAGAATGGCGCACCCACAGACTGCGTTGTCTTCTATATCTTTCACATCACATCACTTGTAGCGCCATCTGTTGTTGAAAATTGTAACTACTGTAATTTCGAAAGTTTGTCCGCCTGAAAATGTACTGTTGTCCCAAGCATATTGCAACAAACGGTGTATTTCTATCGCTGCTCGTTTCGTTTTTATTGCCGTTTCAAATATACCGGTCATTTTTGAAACACCCTGTATGTTGGTGGACTTCATTGATTCTTCTATAACGTGTAAGATGGCTGACGCCTTGTGTATAAAATCACGTATTTCAATATAATATTAACACGCAAACAGAAATATTTCTAGGCAAGAACGTTTTTCAGATACATTAGTTACAACAATTTGATGACAACAACGTTTACATGAAATGTAATGATCACGTCCCAATGTTGCCATTCTAATGTAACTCTCAAAAAGAATAAAGCGAAATTTGGAATGTTAATTGTTGAAGAGATCTAACCCAGCACACTGACGACATCATGAGTATACTACAGTGAGATTCCGATAATGACTTTTTAGGTGATTAAACTGAACTTCCTGCTGTATCAGATAAAAAACTATTACCAGTAATTTCATATTTTGGTGAAAGTCAAGCGCAGAAGTCGTCGTTGGAGAACGGAAAATCTGCGTGAAGAGGAACCGTGATGTTATTAAAGTGCAATGCGATAAATGATTTGGATGTCAATAGCAATGATAATAGTAGTAAGAAAAAAATTAAACAGCAGTTTCGACGTAAATGTACATCAAATAGTTCTCTGTTGGCGCAAGATTGTCACGTCACCGAACCGTCCACTTCCAACGGCCTAATTAGCTGAAACATGTATACACAAACTCCGTAAAACGTTAGTGGAAGGAATGGACCACTTTACCAATAAATAAAAACAGGTCTAAGATCATTACGTTTATTATTAACACCAAATTACAGATAAAAAGTCATACAGAACATTTCAGTCCAGCGGTCAGGAGACAAAAGTTAACAAGAAGAAGACTCTTTTCGTTGTTTTAGAAAATATAACATGAACAATAATCGAACATAGATGTATTTAATTTCACAGATATAATTTCTGCTATAAAGTGAAAATGAGAGGTTCGCTGACATTACCATTACCGTGATTCGTTATACAGAGGACTATTACGTGCTTTTAGGACTTAAAAAGCTTTACATATTGTCAACTTTGACACCTTACTTGCTAAACTCACAAGTCAAGTCGGAGATGCAGTGTGAAGATTCCCGTAAGGTTGAGTTTTGGTCTATTAATTTTCTCATTATATGTTAGTGATGTGTCGACCATTCTGTCCTATTGCAACAATTAAATACTAACGACTTTCAAGTCGAACAAACCTGTGCAAAGTCACCCAGAATGTAAATGCTGACTGAACTGTCGTATCAAACTGGGTGCATAACGTAGGCAAGTAAGTAAACTTAGTGCTCAAGTAAGTCTTATTATTTATCAGCTGAAGGACTGTCTTCCGACCTTTATCCTAAACGGAACAGGACACAAGTTTTCCTTCTTTTGCAAAGAAGTTAGTAATCATAAATGTTCTCATACTATAGTCAGAGGTGTACTCAACTTTAAAGTCACAATACTGTATGGTCGTGCTAAGTAAAAATTAAATAAATACGAACATTAAGAGGATGTTGTCATGATTGCTTTTATTTACTTACAACACCACCCACATTAATTCAGTGCAACAGCTGAAACTACAGTCTAACGTTGAAATTCTCTTTGCATAAAAATTTTCTATATTTTTGCTGTGGCAAGTCATACTGACGGAGATGGAAAACGTTCTACTATGAAAACCTTCACGGAGGCCTTCCCAAGTGGTAATCTTGTCTCTTCATGCTTGTGGGGTATGTTGATTAAAATTCCATCCTTTTGCGAATTTTCGGTACATAAAACCAGCCATTCCTATTCATTGAATCGTGTGAGGTTATGGTGGCTGTAAGCTGTGTGTAACGTTACTGGAATAAAGGGCAGCACAGTATTGCCACAGGACGTGCAGGTACAGATTATTATTTTCTTTGGACTGATAGTGGTATAATAATTGGTATGACGGACATGGGAGCTATATACCAACATATCGCACAGTCAGTTGGCTTGTAATACAGTAACGGCAGAAGGTGAAAATAATAGATATTACTTTCGACTGGCTCTGGCGAATAGTCTGGTGACCACAGCCAAAATGCTGCCAATGGTTCCCAAGAACTGTTGGGAACAGATAACGGTCAGCTGGGTTCAGATTTCGAATCGTTTACCGCTGATGTCATACGACTAACAACAGAGACTTGCATGTTGTACAGCCAGAGCCAGGTGGGACATCGAGTGGCGTTCTGTGGTGTTCAGAGGTGAGTCACTTAAAGTTTGGTAGCCAGATCGAGTAAAACGTATTCCGTAGTCTACCAGATGAAAGGTTATACGTAGCAGCAAGTTTCTAAACCCTCACCAACTCCTGGAATCATTTTGTGGGATTTGCTGTGTATATGGCAGCAGGTCTGATTTCGTAATTTTATAGCGAGGTTGAATGCTTGCCATTAAGTAGCAAGAACAATGACCTTTTGCCATAACCTTCATAGCCACGGTATCGCTGGCATATTCCAGTAGAATTATGGAAGCAGTAAAACAGCTGTCTACGCCACAAACGCTGTTAGTAGTATAAAGATCGTTGTCTGGCCCTCCCGGTCCCCTGATATTCCACCCATACCCAATGTCTGCTATTCGACGGGAAGAGATGTACTTTCATACCACCCTCCAGCTAGCTGTCCTCACAAATGACACACCATGCGTTTCGGGCATACCAAGAAGTTCCTTAGTATCACATTTGCAGGCAATTTCTTTCCATGCCCTCATCGAATGCAAGAGCATATTCTTGTCCTTCATGCCTATGATAGATACCAGTTCCAAATGGAACAAAAGTTATTCATTCAATATCCATTATACGACGAATATATTTACCGCAAAAAAAAAAAAGAAAGAGGGCGCCGGTATTGACTTCCCAGTATTCCACGGATGGATTCGCTTCAATATTGTCGCATGCTCGCACTTCCGGTGGCAATAGCAACATGTTTGAAATTTACGTTGTCACTTCACTGTAATCTCATCGACTAAACGCTCATGTGTTACGGCACCGATATATTTCGGGAACAAAGGTAATCGGTTCCGGGTACAGTCGTATCTAAACAGGGAATGCGTGTAGCTCGCTGCCATGAATTCATGTACGATTGTTCTGTTTCTTTTTTTTTTATTTATTGGTTAAATGTAGTGTTCATCATGGCCAGAGTTAAAGAGGGGGAAATGCTAGCCACAAAAATATGCTCGCTCAAAAGTGTACGATAACGTTTGAAACAATGCAGTCTTAGACCTGTTGGACGTATATCACTCAGAAACTAATTGGTCGTAGCAGTGACGTGCGTATTCCGTACTCGCATGTGCGACGCTATTACGTAATTTCGCAACTTACGTAATGAGGCATAAATTTGGTCGCTCGTAATGAAATCAGTTTGCCTAATGACCCACTCAATATTACAACGTGTACTGTTATTGGTGAACATTTAATGAACTTACAAACGATAATACACTGCAGCGCACAACTTCATAGATTTAATCTCATTAGGATTTTTAGTTTTCTTTCCAGATGCTTATTTAAAAGCTCTTGAGTGGATAGTAGTGATGAAACAACGCTGGAATCCTGGACACCAAATGAGACTCAGGCTACACTGCAGCGTGTAGTACAAAGATATAAAATATACGAAAATTAATGATAAATTTTGCCAGCGCTAAGCTTAAGAACTAAAACTGTATTAGGCGTTTCTTCGTTTGTGGCACTGACGCTTCTTAATTTACGGCACAGTATACTGAAGGCGTCGACCTTCGTAACTGAGTGGTCAGTGTAGCTGAGTGGCACGTGGAGGACCCGGGTTCTATTCTCGGTGTTGCTAGGGACTGGCACGGAGTCCACTCAGCCTCGTGATGCCATGTGAAGACCTACTTAAATGTGAAGTAGCCACTCTCGTGTCTGCGAAACCGACAGCGGCCGGAAGAACCGCGTGCTGACCCCACGCCCTCCATAATCATATTCAGATGACACCATCGGCAGAGGACTGCACAGCGGTCAGCCGGTCCCGATTTGCACTCCTCAAAGAGGGAGAGAGAGAGAGGGAGAGAGAGAGAAAGAGAGAGAGAGAGAGAGAGGACAGCACCTGAAGGGCCGTTACTTTTTAAATGTAAATCATAGATTAACTGTATTTCAGTGAATTTTAACTTTAAGAAAAGCTAATTCTTTGTTCACGATATTGTTCTTCTGATATTTCATTCAAATAAATGATTTTCAATCATATCAATTTTCTCTTCTGGTATACCTGAATTACGAGAAGTATCGACTGGACTCTTTTCTCCTTCTTATATCCTGTACCTCTCCTTAACCTACAGGTAGCTTCATTTTTGTCATTTTTCACGCAGCTCATCACTAAGTGTCCTCTTGTATCTCTCCCCTTCACCCCTGGAATCCATCCTTTGATGACTGTTAGTGGGAGGTCAATTCTTTGTGGTCAATACCTTCCTTAACTCTCATCCTTTGCATTAGTTTCCTTACGTGTCCTATTCAGTAATTTTTTTACCCAAAGCTACATTACGAAACTTCCTAAGTATATTTCCACTTTCTTTTCGGCTCTCTATGACGTTGTCATATAATACGTAACTATAGGGAAAACACTCGACGAATCTGTTTCTTAATACTATCGGAATTAATTTTACTGTCAACAACCATTTAACTTACGACACCTCGTTGATTTCGTGCTATGGTATACAGTGCCCTCCAATCTAACAGTATCCAACAAAGAGCTACTCATGAGAATATCGTAGCGTTGAAAGACGTCAATAAGCACTTTGTCTCTACCCGCGAGAGCACCTTCTCCGTTGTCCAAACTTACATTAGCAATAGGATGTATAGCCGATAGCCGTTCACAACAGCTCACTTTCTTTTCAGAAACCGTTCCTAACTATGTACAATATCACGTACATTGCCATCTAGTATCAGAGCGAGTACCTAGTAGGCTATAAACTATGTTTAAACAGTTTTGAAATACAGTATCATAATATGAGCTACGAGTACTGTTACACTTTTAAGAGAAAGAAAAAATAATCATAGACAGTAAATCATAGACTCTGATCATATTTTACATTTAGGTGGAAAATGCTTCAAAACAAGAATTACAAGGGAGATAAGCATTACAAACTTAAGACATCAGTATTGATCAAATGGCGATCTCGACTCTCCTTAACGAGCAAATACTGGTCACGAAACTCGTTCCGTTACCAAGATTCCAACAATGAATGTTCGATCCACTACCGTCCCGCAAGCAAGTGTTCATTAGAAGTCTCGGAGAACGAGATGGATTTGTGCTGTAGATCAGACCCTTGTTTTTACACACTCTATGAAATGAAAACCAAAGAATAAATCTTCTTAAATGTATCAGACCTCACTACGGTCACAAACTATTCATCAGATAGAAAAAAAAAAATCCTTCGATAGTGTTCAACGTGTTGAGTGTATAGAGAATAACTGGGAATTCTAAGGGACAGAGTCACTAACGTATCATCAGGAAATATACACTGCAACAGCATTTGTGTGTATCAGCCGACCGTATTAAATTTACCAGCCGTCTATTTAAAACGAAATGCGTTATTTCGCTGTACGGCGAGTTCGAACACAGAGGCGAGTGATTGTATCCAGCATAACAGTAATAACACAGCTCAGCTCTGTTTTTCCCGTCTGCTTGAAAATGTATGGATTCGGAATAACATTAACGAAACGGAAAGGCTGTCCGTTTCCATTACATAGAACATGTTCATTATTTGGAACTTGTTAATTATCTTCTTTTTAACGTCGTATGACACAGCTGAGTGTATCGTTTTCATATTTATAACGTTCACTCGCTTATCTACACCTCTGATTAGGAGGTTCAGAGTTCCACTATATTTTGCACACAGCATTGTACTGTATGTAAAGAGCTTCTCACTATCACTACAGAGCCACACACGCCTCCCCCCCCCCCACTCACCCCCACAAGCGCGCATTCTCTCTCTCTCTCTCTCTCTCTCTCTCTCTCTCTCTCACGCACGCACACATACACACACACACACACACACACACACACACACACACACATGTAAGCCCGTACACACGCCAAATTTCGCGCCGGATCTCTATTATCCTCTTCTGTATATTACAAGTTTCAATACTATCCGCAAAGGAACTCATTAGGAATAATTGTCTAACAACACCATTCAGATCGATAGAACATTTGAAGCAACAAATCTGTGCAAATAGGAACTAGTGAAAAGACCCAAAAACTGAGTAAGTAAACGAACAAAATAACTACAGCAAACAGTTCCAAACGCTGCCTCCAGCACTGCAGACTCTCCAGCGCACACCATACCGTGCACTGAGGAGTCCAGTCGTTTAGACCTTGGTTTTACAAAAGCAGTAATATTATTTATATTTCTGGGGTGCATCAGTTGATCAAATGCTCAACTTTCTACATTGTATCTAAGTCATCCATGGTATTTTCATTTACAAAACATTGTCATAAAAGGAGTTAAAAGACGGTGATTAAGTTTGCGCCACTTCCAACTTCTTTCAACACCCCTGTGTCGTTACGTATGAGCATAAGATAATTTTCGGGGCCATTCGTCTATCAGATCAGATCTTTAAACCTGTATAGCTTTCCAAAAGGAGTAGGATTCGTGTCTTCGGTGCTAGCTTGAATTCCTTCCATTTCTTTAATAAGTTTCTTTAATATACCTTCCCCACTTCTTTAGGTCGCTCTAGTGGTTTCGTGCCTTTACCACTTTCAGGCAGCATATGATGAAATCGCACGTACGTCACACAAGTACAACAGGCATTCAATAAGTAATGCAACACTTTTTTTTCCTTCACCAGTTCCGGCTGAAAAATTGCCGAACCTGTGGTGAGACAACATGGAATATTCTTGGTTCTGTCCATGTAGGTTCATTAAATTCCGATAGGCGTCTGTAACGGAGGAGCATTACAAGCAGAGCGCTGACGTGGAGTTTCTTTTGGCGAAAAACCAAAGCATCGCACACACTCATAGGCGTTTGCAGAATTTCTACGGAGGTAAATGCACGGTCAGTCTTTGGCCAAGGAGTCTGTCATCATCGCAGCACTGTCGCGCAAAGCTGTCAGATCTCCCGCGATGGCCGCGCGGGATTAGCCGAGCGGTCTCAGGCGCAGAAGTCACGGACTGTGCGGCTGGTCCCAGCGGAGGTTCGAATCCTACCTCGGGCATGTGTGTGTGTTTCTCCTTAGAATAATTTAGGTTAAGTAGTGTGTAAGCTTAGGAACTGATGACCTTAGCAGTTAAGTATCATCATATTTCACACATTAAAAAAAAAAAAATTATCTCCCGCGATGAGGGTTGGCCACACATACAGGGCTATTACAAATGATTGAAGCGATTTCATAAATTCACTGTAGCTCCATTCATTGACATATGGTCACGACACACTACAGATACGTAGAAAAACTCATAAAGTTTTGTTCGGCTGAAGCCGCACTTCAGGTTTCTGCCGTCACAGCGCTCGAGAGCGCAGTGAGACAAAATGGCGACAGGAGCCGAGAAAGCGTATGTCGTGCTTGAAATGCACTCACATCAGTCAGTCATAACGTGCAACGACACTTGAGGACGAAGTTCAACAAAGATCCACCAACTGCTAACTCCATTCGGCAACGGTATGCGCAGTTTAAAGCTTCTGGATGCCTCTGTAAGGGGAAATCAACGGGTCGGCCTGCAGTGAGCGAAGAAACGGTTGAACGCGTGCGGGCAAGTTTCACGCGTAACCCGCGGAAAATTGGCTCATGCCACAACTGGAGACCGACAGCGCCGACTTCATCTTTCAACAGGATGGTGTTCCACCGCACTTCCATCATGATGCTCGGCATTTCTTAAATAGGAGATTGGAAAACCGATGGATCGGTCGTGGTGGAGATGATGATCAGCAATTCATGTCATGGCCTCCACACTCTCCCGACTTAACCCCATGCGATTTCTTTCTGTGGGGTTATGTGAAAGATTCAGTGTTTAAACCTCCTCTACCAAGAAACGTGCCAGAACTGCGAGCTCGCATCAACGATGCTTTCGAACTCATTGATGGGGACATGCTGCGCTGAGTGTGGGAGGAACTTGATTATCGGCTTGATGTCTGCCAAATCACTAAAGGGGCACATATCGAACATTTGTGAATGTCTAAAAAAACTTTTCGAGTTTTTGTATGTGTGTGCAAAGCATTGTGAAAATATCTCAAATAATAAAGTTAATGTAGAGCTGTGAAATCGCTTCAATCATTTGTAATAACCCTGTAGCTATGACTCCTGCAAAATGCGGACACTCTCGTTCAAGGTGATCGATGGACCACAGTCAAAGACCTGGTTGCACAACTGGACGTCTCTGTTGGTAGTGCTGACACACTCTTCCATAGTTGGGGTACTCAGAGGTGTCTGCCCGCCGGGTTCTTCGCCGCGTAACAAAAGACCAAAAAGAGCACCGAAGGACCGTGTGTGCGAAATTCTTTGCGCGTTACGAGGCTGATCGTGACAACTTTTTGTCCAACATCCTCAATGCGGTGAAACGTGGGTACATCAATTCGAACAGGAAAAAAAAAACGGCAATCCATAGAGTGGCACCACACCACCTCCCCTCACAAGAAAAATTTCGAAGCCGCACCATCAGCCGATAGTCATGGTGACGGTCTTCTGGGGCTCTGAACGCGATATTCTGTTCTGCCTCATGGAGCAACGAGAAACTTGTGCCACCCTCAGGAAATACACTCCTGGAAATTGAAGTAAGAACACCGTGAATTCATTGTCCCAGGAAGGGGAAACTTTATTGACACATTCCTGGGGTCAGATACATCACATGATCACACTGACAGAACCACAGGCACATAGAAACAGGCAACAGAGCATGCACAATGTCGGCACTAGTACAGTGTATATCCACCTTTCGCAGCAATGCAGGCTGCTATTCTCCCATGGAGACGATCGTAGAGATGCTGGATGTAGTCCTGTGGAACGGCTTGCCATGCCATTTCCACCTGGTGCCTCAGTTGGACCAGCGTTCGTGCTGGATGTGCAGACCGCGTGAGACGACGCTTCATCCAGTCCCAAACATGCTCAATGGGGGACAGATCCGGAGATCTTGCTGGCCAGGGTAGTTGACTTACACCTTCTAGAGCACGTTGGGTGGCACGGGATACATGCGGACGTGCATTGTCCTGTTGGAACAGCAAGTTCCCTTGCCGGTCTAGGAATGGTAGAACGATGGGTTCGATGACGGTTTTGATGTACCGTGCACTATTCAGTGTCCCCTCGACGATCACCAGTGGTGTACGGCCAGTGTAGGAGATCGCTCCCCACACCATGATGCCGGGTGTTGGCCCTGTGTGCCTCGGTCGTATGCAGTCCTGATTGTGGCGCTCACCTGCTCGGCGCCAAACACGCATACGACCATCACTGGTACCAAGGCAGAAGCGACTCTCATCGCTGAAGACGACACGTCTCCATTCGTCCCTCCATTCACGCCTGTCGCGACACCACTGGAGGCGGGCTGCACGATGTTGGGGCGTGAGCGGAAGACGGCCTAACGGTGTGCGGGACCGTAGCCCAGCTTCATGGAGACGGTTGCGAATGGTCCTCGCCGATACCCCAGGAGCAACAGTGTCCCTAATTTGCTGGGAAGTGGCGGTGCGGTCCCCTACGGCACTGCGTAGGATCCTACGGTCTTGGCGTGCATCCGTGCGTCGCTGCGGTCCGGTCCCAGGTCGACGGGCACGTGCACCTTCCGCCGACCACTGGCGACAACATCGATGTACTGTGGAGACCTCACGCCCCACGTGTTGAGCAATTCGGTGGTACGTCCACCCGGCCTCCCGCATGCCCACTATACACCCTCGCTCAAAGTCCGTCAACTGCACATACGGTTCACGTCCACGCTGTCGCGGCATGCTACCAGTGTTAAAGACTGCGATGGAGCTCCGTATGCCACGGCAAACTGGCTGACACTGACGGCGGCGGTGCACAAATGCTGCGCAGCTAGCGCCATTCGACGGCCAACACCGCTGTGCCGTGCGTGTGATCATTGCTTGTACAGCCCTCTCGCAGTGTCCGGAGCAAGTATGGTGGGTCTGACACACCGGTGTCAATGTGTTCTTTTTTCCATTTCCAGGAGTGTATAAGAAACTACTTCCACATGATCGTTGTCACAAAATTTCAAACGAACTTCTTCTCCACGACAACGCCACGCTTCACACAAGTTCTCGCAAGCGATACGAGCTCACAAAGCTTCATTGGGCTGTTCTTCCGCATCCACCCTATAACCTGCTGTCACAACTTTCGTCTTTGATCTGCTTAACCCAATGACGTATGCACTCCGTGGGAAGTTGTGGCTGATGGAAAGGTTATTCATGCAGTAAGATATTGGCTCCGACGTTAACCAGTAGAACAGCACCATGCGTGCATACAGGCCATCGCAGACCATCTCATTCAATGGAGGTTATGTCGAAAAGTATTTTGTAGTGAAAAGAGTGGGGAATAATACCGTGTATTTTAAGTCCCGAATAAAACCACACTGCTCTCAGAAAAAAAATTTCCTTCCTTACTTAACGCGCTGGCGATATGAATGAGGTGATCAGCTGAGTCGCCGAGCACTGGCGGCTCTCAAAGGTTTTCCATATAAATTCAGTTTTAGAGGCACTAACATATTATTGATATTCCTCGATGTATAGGCTTGTGTATTAGTAGTTAGTGCAAATACCCTGTATCGTAAATATAGTAATAGTAAATGTACTGTTCCAGAATAGAAAACTTCATACAAATAAATAAATAAGCTGTGCTGGAGTCAAGAATTAATCCTGTTGATATGCTATGTGTTTACTCTTTAGCCGATTATTCACAGTGAAAAGTGCATGGAGACCAGTCAAACCGAGAAGATGGAACTTTGGGACGGTCTAGCTCCTTGATTTAACTGGTCTCAAGACAGTGCTCGGACTGATGTACTCGAGGCGACCTGACCACCGGGAACATTTTGTCATAACTCAACTCATTCCGCTTCATTTCTCCCTTATAGTCAGAGTATTGTACATGAAATGTCGTATACTGCAATTATTGTGACTGAGAGTGTTTCCAGATTGACGATGTACTGTTCGTGGCTGAAGTAAAACGCGTGCGAATGTCACTCGGAACAAACACACGAACATCGTTCTTGCGTACAGGACACGTGTGGCGCCGAGTTTACGACAAGTGATGGGTGTACTGCAATGTGCCCTGCCAGGGAATGCATGAAGCGGACTGATTATGTGATTCCTTTTAGTTCCCTTCATCTGTGGGTTAATTAATCTATTAATCTATTAAACTGTTTCGCAGAAGACAAAGTAGAGTAACTTTTCTTAAACTGTGCAATTTTTTTAGTTTTTCTTGTACTTGCCAAAAGTGTGTTGCGAGTAGAGTCACCATTGGGAATGACTGTCGTGGGAAAATATGTTATGTAGTGGAACTACTCACGGCGAAAATACAGCAGCAGGGTTCACACACTATTGCCTGTCTAACAAATCACCGAATCGTGTCGCGTAAATTACTTACAGGCATATGGGAAGTCTTGTTTACATGCTCGTTCAGAATCTCCAAAAACTTCGTAAAATAAAACACTGTAAATTGTAGGCTGTATCTTCATATCATTCATTTGTTTTACGATTGGCCAATTTGGCTACCATGTCATTATCAAGCACATATACATTATCAGAATGCACTATGTCGCATGCAATGTGGCATACAAATTAAATTATCATTTCACATGTGAAGCCACACATGAAATAGTTTACAGTATAGCTTAAGGATGTCGTTTTCGTCCGTAAGTTATACTGTACATAGACTATTTCATTTGATGCTTCACGTGTGGGTTGATATTTTAATTTGTATGCCGCATCGCGTGCGATATAGTTCATACTGCTAATGTATATTTTCTTGATAATTGCATGGTAGTCGAAACTGGCCAGTCGCATAACAGATGAACGATACTTAGATAAAGCTTACAACAGACAAGTTTCCCTTTATGAGACGGGAAATATTTTCACCAATGTTGACCATGACACATCAACGTATGTTTTCTAGGCAGTGCTGAGAGTGGGTCGTCGCTGTTAGCGTTTCACGCTTCTAGCTTCTTTCTGTTGGCGTGTCCGCAGAGAAATATGGGAGAACCACCACTCTGCAATTGTTGCCGGAAATAGGTCGGTGGAAGTAACGTTACGGTGGGTGGAACGTTATCAGATCATTTCGTCTTCTTATGCACGTTATTTGCTACTTAGCTATTAATTTATTTAATTAATTGTTTCGACTGGTCAGGTACATTTGGTATTTCCTTGTATGGAGTCAGGATGTGACACATACAAACTATTTGCATCGCAAATCATGGTAGAAATACACGAGTAATAGCGCGTTTATTTTGATATGAAAAAACGTAGGCTTAAATTCTATAGGCGGTTTGAAACAATAAGGTTGACGGAATTAACTGGACAGGTTGTTGAATTCATCGAAATTACCAGTACAGCTAAAATTGAGACAATAACATGGATTGCAGTAGTAAAACAAGAGCTGAGAGGAGGTAGGATTATTCTTGACAGATATATATGACTGAACGTTCTTACTGCAGAAAATCCTAAGACGATTGGAACCCATATTCTTCAGAAACGAAAAGGGACCATTTAGGGAAAATGAACGTAATGTTGGCAGAAAGAATGACTAGAAGAAAATTCAGACCTGTCAGTTGTCACGCTGTATATTACGTGAGGCCTGAACATCGATGATAATAATAATTACAAATCATAGTCATAACGCTACTAATACAACTGGAAAGTAGTTTTAAACCATGGTCATATATAAGCTATATAGGTCATTTTGGGTACCATACTGACTCCGAACTAATGACAACAATTTTTGTTCGTATTTAACAGAATTGCTGCTGAATAGATGGCCCTTGTTTATACTATTATTTATATATGTTTGACGAAGCTGGCGCTGATTTTGTGTTTAGCATTTGATGATGCCACTATGGCTCCAGTATCTTAGGACATGTTTTTATAAAACAAATCTGAAGATGGTCATTATAGACCGAAACCGGTAGTCTGATGAAAAAAAAAATTTGTGTCCATAGACGTGAACAAAGGAAATTTAATGACCACAATAGCAATAAAAAAGAGTTACTGCTGTTGCTACTACAGCTACAACAACAACAACTACTACTACCAATAATAATAATAATAATAATAATATTGTTATGGTTATTCTTGTCGTTGTGCGATCAGGACATGCAGGTGTATTCATGTGTATACAAAAATGAAATACAATAACATATCGAGAAGTTTAGGAAAATTGCCGCATAGAATCGCTTTGAGAAATTAGAAAGGCATTGTGGGGAAAGTAGTGACTCAGTTGTAATGGGACAAAGGGTACGCTACAAGAATAAAAGCAAGACACGGCCTAATTATTGTCTTAAAAGATTGATAATTAGCCGTGTTTTGAAGATTAAGGTGTGACTTAGTTTTCTGATGATGTGATGAACTGTTCTACCAGAAAGGGTTTGAAGTAGACAGTGTGTGATGGAGTAGGACAGAAGGGAATTTGCTGTGGTGGGAATTAATACTTTCGCTGAGCTGTTTAGCTAAGATACTTCATCGAGAAGATATATGAGGATGATAAAACACGATCTACTTATGAAATTTTCTAGGTATGTCTGCACGTAGCCAGAGTAGCTGTAAGATCGTGAGATATGATAAAAATAACGAATGCTACAAATTGCACTTAGACGTTTATCACCAGCACCACTTTCATCCCTGAGAAATACGTCGCCGGATACCATCGCCATAATAAATATCGAAACAAGCATTTCTATAATAATTTTTCTCTCTTCTAGAAGGAAGAGTTTCTTGTATTTTTTATATATATTATATATAAGGGATTTCAATGTCTTATCGTCAGTTGTAACTGAATGTTAAGCCCAATTTAGATTTCCCTCTGATGCTTCTTATACACCATTTAGTATTAAAATGGCAACCCTCCCCCCCCCCCCCCCCAGCCGCCATCCCCTGTTTCTTTAGTCGAGCTACCACCTATACAAGTGTGTGATCGGTGAAAATGTAGTTGGTGACAAACTCTTTTCCTTTCATTATTTTGTGCGGGGCGCCAGCTGTAGAAAACTGCTGAAAAGTTTAAAAATATGTACAGAATTTGTTGTAAGTGTTAAGTGCATTGATTCTCAAATACTGGCTGAATAAAATGTTGGTAATTTATGCACTGTGAGATCTACATCTACATCTACATTTATACTCTACATTTATACTCCGCAAGCCACCCAACGGTCTGTGGTGGATGGCACTTTACGTGCCACTGTCATTACCTAGTCGCGTATGGTTCGCGGGAAGAACGACTGTCTGAAAGCCTCCGTGCGCGCTCTAATCTCTCTAATCTTAGATTCGTGATCTCCTCGGGAGGTATAAGTAGGGGGAAGCAATATATTCGATACCTCATCCAGAAGCGCACCCTCTCGAAACCTGGCGAGCAAGCTACACCGCGATGCAGAGCGCCTCCCTTGCAGTGTCTGCCACTTGAGTTTGTTAAACATCTCCGTAACGCTATCACGGTTACCAAATAACCCTGTGACGAAACGCGCCGCTCTTCTTTGGATCTTCTCTATCTCCTCCGTCAACCCGATCTGGTACGGATCCCACACTGATGAGCAATACTCAAGTATAGGTCGAACGAGTGTTTTGTAAGCAACCTCCTTTGTTGATGGACTACATTTTCTAAGGACTCTCCCAATGAATCTCAACCTCGTACCCGCCTTACCAACAATTAATTTTATATGATCATTCCACTTCAAATCATTCCGCACGCATACTCCCAAATATTTTACAGAAGTAACTGCTACCAGTGTTTGTTCCGCTATCATATAATCATACAATAAAGGATCCTTCTTTCTATGTATTCGCAATACATTACATTTGTCTATGTTAAGGGTCAGTTGCCACTCCCTGCACCAAGTGCCTATCCGCTGCATTTCGTTACAATTTTCTAATGCTGCAACTTCTCTGTATACTACAGCATCATCCGCATGGAACTTCCGACACTATCTACTAGGTCATTTATATATATTGTGAAAATTAATGGTCCCACAACACTCCACTGTGGCACGCCAGAGGTTACTTTAACGTCTATAGACGTCTCTCTATTGATAACAACATACTGTGTTCTGTTTGCTAAAAACTCTTCAATCCAGCCACACAGCTGCTCTGATAATCCGTAGGCTCTTACTTTATTTATCAGGCGACACTGCGGAACTGTATCGAACGCCTTCCGGAAGTCAAGAAAAATAGCATCTACCTGGGAGCCTGTATCTAATATTTTCTGGGTCTCATGAACAAATAAAGCGAGTTGGGTCTCACACGATCGATGTTGATTCCTACATAGTAGATTCTGGGTTTCGAAAAACGACATGATACTCGAGCAAAAAACATGTTCTAAAATTCTACAACAGATCGACGTCAGAGATATAGGTCTATAGTTTTGCGCATCTGCTCGACGACCCTTCTTGAAGACTGGGACTACCTGTGCTCTTTTCCAATCATTTGGAACCTTCCATTCCTCTAGAGACTTGCGGTACACGGCTGTTAGAAGGGGGGCAAGTTCTTTCGCGTACTCTGTGTAGAATCGAATTGGTATCCCGTCAGGTCCAGTGAACTTTCCTCTGTTGAGTGATTCCAATTGCTTTTCTATTCCTTGGACACTTATTTCGATGTCAGCCATTTTTTAGTTTGTGCGAGGATTTACAGAAGGAACTGCAGTGCGGTCTTCCTCTGTGAAACAGCTTTGGAAAAAGGTGTTAAGTATTTCAGCTTTACGCGTGTCATCCTCTGTTTCAATGCCTTCATCATCCCGGAGTGTCTGGATATGCTGTTTCGAGCCACTTACTGATTTAACGTAAGACCAGAGCTTCCTAGGATTTTCTGTCAAGTCGGTACATAGAATTTTACTTTTGAATTCACTGAACGCTTCACGCATTGCCCTCCTTACGCTAACTTTGACATCGTTTAGCTTCTGTTTCTCTGAGAGGTTTTGGCTGCGTTTAAACTTGGAGTGAAGCTCTCTTTGCTTTCGCAGTAGTTTCCTAACTTTGTTGTTGTACCACGGTGGGTTTTTCCCGTCCCTCACAGTTTTACTCGGCACGTACCAGTCTAAAACGCATTTTACGATGGCCTTGAACTTTTTCCATAAACACTCAACATTGTCAGTGTCGGAACAGAAATTTTCGTTTTGATCTGTTAGGTAGTCTGAAATCTGCCTTCTATTACTCTTGCTAAACAGATAAACCTTCCTCCCTTTTCTTTTATATTCCTATTAACTTCCATATTGAGGGATGCTGCAACGGCCTTACGATCACTGATTCCCTGTTCTGCACATACAGAGTCGAAAAGTTCGGGTCTGTTTGTTATCAGTAGGTCCAAGATGTTATCTCCACGAGTCGGTACTCTGTTTAATTGCTCGAGGTAATTTTCGGATAGTGCACTCAGTATAATGTCACTCGATGCTCTGTCCCTACCACCCGTTCAAAACATCTGAGTGTCCCAGTCTATATCTGGTAAATTGAAATCTCCACCTAAGACTATAACGTGCTTTGAAAATTTATGTGAAATGTATTCCAAATTTTCTCTCAGTTGTTCTGCCACTAATGCTGCTGAGTCGGGAGGTCGGTAAAAGGAGCCAATTATTAACCTAGCTCGGTTGTTGAGTGTAACCTCCACCCATAAGAATTCACAGGAACTATCCGCTTCTACTTCACCACAGGATAAACTACTACTAACAGCGATGAACACTCCACCACCGGTTGCAAGCAGTCTATCCTTTCTAAACACCGTCTGTACCTTTGTAAAAATTTCGGCAGAATTTATCTCTGGCTTCAGCCAGCTTTCTTAACCTATAACGATTTCAGCTTCGGTGCTTTCTATCAGCGCTTGAAGTTCCGGTACTTTACCAACGCAGCTTCGACAGTTTGCAATTACAATACCGACTGCTGCTTGGTCCCCGCATGTCCTGACTTTTCCCCGCACCCGTTGAGGCTGTTGCCCTTTCTGTACTTGCCCAAGGCCATCTAACCTAAAAAACCGCACAGCCCACGCCACACAACCCCTGCTACCCTTGTAGCCGCTTGTTGCGTGTAGTGGACTCCTGACCTATCCAGCGGAACCCGAAACCCCACCACCCTATGGCGCAAGTCGAGGAATCTGCAGCCCACACGGTCGCAGAACCGTCTCAGCCTCTGATTCAGACCCTCCACTCGGCTCTGTACCAAAGGTCCGCAGTCAGTGCTGTCGACGATGCTGCAGATGGTGAGCTCTGCTTTCATCCCGCTAGCGAGACTGGCTGTCTTCACCAAATCAGATAGCCGCCGGAAGCCAGAGAGGATTTCCTCCGATCCATAGCGACACACATCATTGGTGCCGACATAAGCGACCACCTGCAGATGGGTGCACCCTGTACCCTTCATGGCATCCGGAAGGACCCTTTCCACATCTGGAATGACTCCCCCAGGTATGCACACGTAGTGCACATTGGTTTTCTTCCCTTCTCTTGCTGCCATATCCCTAAGGGTCCCCATTACGCGCCTGACGTTGGAGCTCCCAACTACCAGTAAGCCCACCATCTGCTACCGCCCGGATCTTGCAGACTGAGGGGCAACCTCTGGAACAGGACAAGCAGCCATGTCAGGCCGATGATCAGTATCAGCCTGAGACAGAGCCTGAAACTGGTTCGTCAGACAAACTGGAGAGGCCTTCCGTTCAGACCTCCGGAATGTCTTTCTCCCCCTGCCACACCTTGAGACTACCTCCCACTCTACCACAGGTGAGGGATCAGCCTCAATGCGGGCAGTATCCCGGGCAACCACAGTCGTAGTTCGATCGGGGGATGCGTGGGACGAGCTGGCCGTCCCCGTCAAACCCCTATCCGGACCCCCACAGTGATGCCCATTGGCAACAGCCTCAAGCTGTGTGACCGAAGCCAACACTGCCTGAATCTGGGAGCGAAGGGGTGCCAACTCAGAGATATATTGCCTCAAGACAAGCACACTCTTTCTAACTTTAATACTTGTCTTAATTTTTCAGGATAATATTCAGTTATCAGTCGCAAATAAATTTCTACAAATTAATTTGCCATCTTCAGAAGCTTATAGAACTAGGGATATTATAAATATTTAAACCTTGGCTATATGTTACATGATATATAAAATGTATATTATATAGAGAATTACTTAATATAGGTTTAGCAGATGCCAGTATATTTTTCAGAGAAGCATAATGTTATGGTATGTCCAGAAATGAACATATTGTATGTGATTATTTTGAATCATGATTTTCAATTTACTTTAACTGAATCATATCCATGTATCTGGTGTGTTAACAGCAAGGAACATATATAAAAACAATAACCAAGATATATAACGAACTTTATGTTCACAAGTTAAGATCCAAAAAGTAATTGCCCTATTCGTTCAACAGCTAAAGTAATTTGTAGCCCCAGGTATTTCCAGTCAAAGAAATTACTAGTTCTTTTCAAGAAATACTATACATATACAACGTCATTCACTGCGAAAAATAGAAAAGAATTTATTAACTCTCTAAGAACGTCACTTTTGACCATGCGTCTTTTAACATTACAAATCTCTATCCTAACAGTCCTCTAGAAGAAACTATCTATATTACTGAAGACAATTTCACTAAGTACAAGAAGCTGAATTAAAATGAAATTAAAGAATTTATAACATTTTTGTGAATCATTTTAACATACAGCTACTTCAGGTTCAATGGTCAGCTATATCAACAGGATGGAGGGGAACTGCCTTGCTGAATTTTTAGCTGACGTCTTGAATGATACTGATTACTAATTTCCACCCAACTCTAGCGAATAGCAGTTCTTTCTACAGACGATAGGTGGACAATAGAACCATTCTAGTAAAATTAGATGTGAAGTATACCAGATCACTTAGTGAGGCGCTGAACTGGCTACACCCTAAAACTAAATTTACATATAAAATACAAAATCAACATAATAAATTCAGTTTTGTGGACCTGAAACCATATTTACTATACGGTAAAATTAACTTTGATATTAACAGGAAACCCACCACAACAGATAACATAATTCATGCTATTACTTGTCACCCCTTGAAACATAAACTGACATTCTTTCACGCTATGGTATTGGAGTTCCGTTAACCCCTTTTCCTACTGCTACAGAACTTAATAACTTAAAAGATGTAGCGGTAAAAAACAGATATCAAGCAAACCTTGTAAAAAAACTTTATAATAACGAAACCTACGAGAATATAAATTCCGCCACGCTTAATAAAATGTCTTTGCTGATAAGAAATACACTACAATCCTATTTCAAAGCGACATTTCATATCGTGTACCTTATTTATTTAAAAAATGTGACATCATTATGTCTTTTACCACCAATAATGCCAACAAATTGCTCTTTTTCCATATTGGGAAACCTCCAACTGAAAATTTTCTCGAATCTGGAGTATAGAGAATACAATATAATATGTGTCCGACTTTTTATATAGGACAGACAGGGATGGCATTTAAAACCCGCTTTAGTGAGCACTTACTTTACAAAGCGGGCGAGAATTTATTTAAGTCAACTTTTGCAGAGCATCTCAAAACAGACATAAAAATCCTCCTTCCTTTCTTAACATGGAAATTTCACATGTAGTTGACAAGAGCTACAAAATGAAGCTTTTAGGAGAATTTGAACGACATAAACATTGTTGAATGATCAACTTTCATTAAAATACAGACACTAGTTTGATTGCGTATAATTTATTATACAATTTGAAAGCTCGCCCACTTCCTTCACCTATTGGACCTATGTGTCACATTTTTCAAGTGTGTTATATGTAACTTCTTCAGATACCTTGATTATAGCTTTTGTATATGTTCCTTGCAGCTAGCAACGCAGATACATGGATGTGATTCAGTTACCCTAAATTGAAAATCAGTGTTTAAAATAATCACTAAACCAATACTAAGCACGTTTCTGCAACATATTTTTTTACTTCACATAAATATATAGCCAATGTCTAAAGATTTATAATATCCCTAACTTTGTAGGCGTCTGAAGAGAATAACTTAATTTATCGAAACCGCTAAAGCACAATAAAAATTATTTGTAACTGCTGACTCATTTTATCCTGAAAAAAAATGATACTACAATTGCTGAAAATTATAGCCATGAATAAAATAACTTGCTTTATTGTTTTAAACCGTTAATGTACATTTAAACCTTATAATGAGCAGATTATGACAATATTTTAAATTTTTAAATGCAGTCAGTAATTATATGAAATACTTAAATTTAAATTTTTATGGCCGATGGGAGCTAATCGATAAGCAACTTGTAATTGAGACTGTTTCAGAGGGTTGGTAATATAGATGTGGTAGGAAATCCTGGAAATTCGGGCTAATAATCCTAGAACAGGGGCAACCAAGAATTCGGCACATGACCACGCTTCTGGCTCACATGCCTTAGCCCTCTCGTCTAGTTATGTACTTCCGCAATGCCTCGCTATGCTGTCTGAGTGTGAGGAGGTGGAAAAGAGGGGAACTGAGAAGACGCTGCATTTAAATAGCAATGCGTTCATACTGCACACGACTTGATTTCATACTACACATTTTTCAACAAAAATAAAAAAATTCAATATTGTTTTTTTTATTTTTGGGGCGGTGAATATAAAATTTTTCGCTACTACAAACCGTCAAAATACGGACAACCCATACAATTTCAAAGATTTTCCTACTCAGATTGCCAAGCAAGCTTCACTTGTTTAGTTTAACTATCGATAAAATCCTTCGCACACATATGCTGATCGACCTGTTTTAACGCTTCTGAAACCTCATTATGGATACATGAAAAGTGTTCCCGTGGTACACGACGTAGAACTCCTAGACGCTTTTAACGTAAAAGTATTGACCTTCTGAACGGCAATTACATTACAGATAGATCATTTCCATCTGTACATGCACATGGGTGCTTTCAACTGAGACGGCAAAAGGTCTCTAAAACCATTCAGAAACAGAAGTAAAATTGACAGTTCCTTAAAACGTCTGCAAAACAGTCCTTGTAATTCTTTCAAGGCCAGAATGAATTCTCAGACTTTGGATTCTCTTTAGTACCAGTGAGATTTGGAAAATGAACGGTGTGTTTTTTCAGTGCCTTCCACAATGCGATTTTCTTTTTAAATGCATCCTTTTCAAACCATATAAGGTTATCTTCCCCAGCTTGCGTTGTGTTAATGTCGGCAGTGGGCAGTCAAATCTACTTAAAATACCAGGTCTGCAGTACATTCCGGATGTTTTACTTTTCGTTCCTGCTCTCTTTCTGCCTTCACAAATACAACAACAGCTAATTTTAAAACGACAAATCTATACAGGGATGGCCGTTGGCTTAACTAACGTACTTGGTAGTAATTTATAACATCTCCATACACCTCTTTCAGTTCCACCTACATCTGTTGAACTGACAGTGGAATAATGCGTGGAAGCTCAGGAAAATTATTATTCGTTCCTGCAATTTCATTTTGTGCTCCATGCCTGAAATCTTACCATTGAGTGGTTCTTGATGTACAGAATGATCAATTTTGTGTGTCGATCGTTGTACTTTCGTGAAGTACCTAGCAAAGCACAGACATTCCGAGCCTTGACCCGTACACCGCCCACACGTCTTAGTCGCGTGCCGTTTCGCACGCCGTTGCAGATCCTGTCGTAGAGCGAATCATTAGGAGCTCTGTAAATTTATGTTGAGGGAGGAAATCGCATATAGTGATGGTACTCTGCTAATCGCAACACAATACTTCAAATGTCTGGAGGTATTCTCGCATTTCGCTGCCAGTTTCTTGTGCTGTCGCGACCTCGCCACGTACAAAAGCATCAGCCCCAGAAGACACTGCGGGGCTCTCAACTTTATCCCCCGCTCGTAAGCACACCACACAAAATCACTCACCAACAACGAGACACCACGGTAATATGGTCTGACACCACCCGTGGCCTAAAGAACGGCTTTTACGTATGCCTGGTTTCTGTTCTTTCGGACATGTTCAGAAGAACAGGCGCCACACATTCGTATAATTGATTCTCCTAGATGGGCTATGTATGCACCTTGTTCAGTGCGGATGCACTAGTACCTCCGACTTCGTGCGAGAATCTCAGGGAAGTGAGCATGGAGGACATGGACAGGAGCTGCTGATAGGTGGAGCTCGCTGGGAGTATGTGTCAGCCATGAGGTGTGCCTCGTAGCTGCGATAAACAGTGTCTCCGGATGGAGCAAATAGATAACGCAGGTGCGTAGCAAGCAGGGAATCCCGGGTTCGAATGCCGTTCCGGCTCACTTCTTCACTCGTCGCCGCTGATGCCGCCCAAAGTCGTGATGTAGCTGATATCAATAATCCCATCTCTTTCCGTTCCTTTCTCTCTCTCCTCCTTCAGTTGTAAACTAAATAGCGGTTTCAGCGCAACAAGGGAGAGAGTCAAATAAGTTTCTTTAGGTGTGCCATATCCAGCTGCTCACTGATGGACAGATCGCTTAACTCGGGTTTGTTCATTGCTGGGTTTCATACCCGCCGTCCGAAGTTGTCCCGGATATTTAATAGCAATAAGGACAGGTAATATAGCAGGCCAGTCGATGAGGGTAAGGCTGCCTCTGTGTTTGTCAAACCAGGAAGATATGCTTACTGACAAACTGCGCGTGACTACGACTTTCGGCTCGTGTGCGTGTCAGGGCTCGGCTTGTCTCGGCTTTTCTGTAAACACAGCTGTTGTCATCTTGGAAGACGGGATTGTCCACAGCATGCTTGTCATGGTGATACAGAAGAAAGGGAAACACTTCGAGAATGTTGAAATGAACGTTCTGACTCATGATCAAGTTAATCTGATTGAATGTACTCGAGTTATAGCACGAAGAACAGCTCTAAAACCTTCCATAATCACCTCCCCACTTAACAACACCACCACGTACTCCAATTTAAACGCTTCACTGGGTAATAGGTTGAATTCGACGCGTTCTAGCATTTAAGAAGAGGCAATATCGCCACTCTTCAGAATACACTACACGTTTCCAGTAAACTACTTTCCATATTGCGATATTACTTCGAAACTGATTCATTTGTACCTGCATTCATTGAAAGCCACAATTTCTGTTGTGGATAAACAGACTCGTCCCTGGTCCCTAATGGTTAAGCTCTTCTAATGACTACTGTTCTTACGCCATGTTCCTTTGCTATGACTGGTATAAAATTCCTTGTAGACAGACTGAACAGTCGTTGTTGATACATCAAGAAGCTAGGCCATTACATTCACGGTGTGGGAACTGCTTTCTGTCAGTCTGTCACGTCTCCATCTTGATCAGTCTGGCTGAGATGATTCCATACAACCGACTAGCAAGTTCGCGCACGTCGTTACCAGTACTTGAGTCAGCGATAGTCCGTCACCCGTTCGCCAGATATTTGTTGTACATCATGCACAGCGCTACGAAATGCTCAGTGAACTGTTTTGAGGGGCTGACTATTGTTTTCTCCGATGATCTTATGGCGAACGGTGACGGTCTAGTACGCCCCTTCAGGAAACATTCGAAGCTGTACTGCCACCTCGTAATTTCTCCTGTCAAGATAGACATGCTGAGGTCAGCTAGGCAGTTTCCGGATCAATCACAATAGAGATCCAATGTTCCATAAGCATTTATATTGTTTACTAGTCGATAGTGCCGACTGATATATGACCGATATGGAACGTTTAATGGAAGTCATCGAACAGCATCGACCTGAGAAACACTATCGAGCGCCTTTTGGACGCCATGGATAAGCATAACGAGCTGATTAAAATTCGGTAAAAGCCAAGGAGTCAGTTTTAAGTTTTTAAAAGTGCCATGTGTGTTCCTCCGATAACATTTCTTGATAATTACAAGATCTTAGCCCTTTTTTATTCACTTATTATTCATTAATTATTCTTGCACTCCGAGATAAATTTCCACTGTAATGGGTAAGTTCTTTTGCTTAACCTATGTAGAATCCAATATGAGATATCATCACCTTGATTTTCTATCCCACGATCACCTATCAGTATCATCTGCAGTCACTGTTCACTTTTTGGTGACTGATCAGAAGATGGTCCAATAGACTGAAACCGATGATCTTATAAATAGCATGTGACTTCGTAACAGAATATACGCTGAGGAAGATTAAGACTGGAAAGAGTTTCCTTGGCGTTCAAATTAACTCCAAGGTAAAATTAAATCTGTAAAATTTGAGTTTCTACCGGTGCGTAAAATAAACAGTTTACGGGAGAGTAGCTGGGTGACGTCTTAGACAACCACCGATACTTCGATAGGTCAACGTCACATCATAGTCAAGGCACAAATGCACCGAGAGAGCATTGCGGCAAGTAAATTTGAAACCTTTTATAGCGGGGTCTACGCCGACGACATACCATAATAAGGCATATCCAGAAAGACCAAGCTCTGGAAAGAAGAAAAATATCGTACGTTCTGGAAACTGAAAATTAATTACCAATGGATCGAGCACCGAGTGTTAACTCTCTCCTTCTGTTGTTTGACCATTGTTTGACCATAGAAAGAGCTGGAGCCCAAGCACAACATAAGCAAAGACCTCTGTTTTCCATTTATAAGCTCACCGGTGAATTTAATCACAACTGCTTCCTTAATAACACTGTTACAATAGCAGAAAGTATTCGCCACGTTCTCTGTCTTGTTGTATTCGATAGGATGACCGGTGGCAAGCAATGATCTGCAGTAGAAGATGTGTTCGGTTGTTGTAAACGCTCAAAACACCGATCCTCAAGTCTCCTGGTGGCGTGATCAGTATGTGACATACCGCAACTGCAGGGGATATGGTAGACATCCGCCTTGCCCAAACGAATATCGTCCTTCCTAAACAAAAGTAACCTTAGATGAGAGACCACAAACAAACTTAACACCAGTGTGAAATGTTCGGTTCCGACTGGAATGTGTAGTTAACTTTAAGATCCATTTACGATGCATATTTCAGCATTTGAGACAATCACTGTAGATACAATGATTCCAGATGTCCGTAGTGCAGTCTCGCAGCTTGTCTAATGCAATGGAAAGTAGACATAAAAATCTGACCACATGGTACTTTAGCAAAACTATGAAAAACACATAATATGTTATTGTCAATACCTGCTCTCCCAATATCCTAGAACCATATCACCATGTGCTTAATACACCACGGTCGTGTAGACAGTGTGGTCCTGTGGCATGGTATTGACTAACTCCAGCTTATGAAGCAACTAATTTTGGCAATTATAATAAAAATCACTGTTTTCGGAGGTGACGGAAGCGATGAGTAACAGATGATTTGAATGTAGAACGATTGAATCTACAGTCCAACACTTACCCATGTGATCAGATTCCTTCATCTGCTTAAAGACAACTGAGTGCTGCAGGCATGAGCAAACATCTGTGACAGTGTAGCGTGTAGACCAGTAGTTCCCAAACTTTCTGAGACCGTTAGAACTGAACGATATCAGCTGACACACAATTCCGCGTACAAAGTTTGGTGCCCAATTAAACATTATATTATAAACAATCAACATTCCTCTTTTAAAGTGACAAATTATTTCTAATACTGTAGAGGGTCGAAAGTGAGAGTGATTAAGTTATTTAAAGGAGGAGTTTTACAGTAATAAAGCTAGTTAAAATGTGAAGAATAAGGAATACTGGGAGCCTTAAGTCGTATGTGTGTTACATTCGGTTGCGCAGTTCAGTGGTACGATACTGTGGCGTTAATGGGGTTGGCAGAGCGCCAAGTTCAGCAACACGAAGGAGAAGGCTGTGTCAACGGCCAGCTCGCTGCACATCAGAAGACGTGAGAAGAAGCAGCTCGCCGCACACTACGGTGTCGACATCGAGGACGGTAATCAGGTCAGTTACGCCAGCCGAGTAATACCGGGTTATTCACCGACCAACTGGAGAAGAGGAACTGCAGAATTCAGTGGCAGAAAACCACATTTGAGGACCAGCAGCCTTCGTCAACATCGTCCATCGTGAGATGTTGGAGTGACACAGAGCCTGTGTCACTAAGCGCCGCCACAGGTTCTGGCTCGTCACTGCAGTCGCAGTCATCGTCATGATGCAGGTCGTCGCCTAGGAAGCGCCAGAATGACGCCGCCGCCCAAACTAGCGTCGGACGCCGTCAACAGGCCGTCCTGGAACGCCGTGATCGGGGCAGGAACCGCAGACCTTGGCCCGCCAATGCCAGGCAGCCGCCGCCGGGGAAGTCGGCTGTGACAGGGCACAGACCTGTCCTTCTGCCCCCCCCTCACCCTCCCCCCCCCTCACCAGACCCGAGCACATCAATGGCGCGTGGTCACAGCCGCCGCAGTAAGTCCCTGCAAGGCCGGAGCGATTCGAGTTACGTCAGCACAACTTGAGAAGCAGCAGCGGCTCACATGTGAACGTCCACCGGTCACCTCCATCGCCGCCAAGAATATTACATGTAAAAGCAAATCTCACCCATTGAGCCCACAACCAACGTACAGCAGTTGATCAATAAATGTTGTTATTCTGTCACCAGAAGCCATCCGTGGACACACCATCACCATCCTTCTCCTTACTCCCAGCAGAGAACCTACATTAGAATCAGGTGACGGGCAGTAAAGTGCCTGTTAACACACAATGTCTACACTGGTATCAGATGTGGCCATTTCCAATACTCAGTTACTGATCAGAAAACTGGTACTGTCGCGTTTTCTCTGTATTTAACTACAAAAAGAAATAATGAGTCGAGGAGAAGGGTTTCGATCTTCTTATTTCTAACAATATTTCACATTTGGTTTGGTGTCCACATACCCAGAATGTAAATCAAGAACCTACACTACTGGCCATTAAAATTGCTACACCACGAAGATGACGTGCTACAGAGGCGAAATTTAACCGACAGGAAGAAGATGCTGTGATATGCAAATAATTAGCTTTTGAGAGCATTCACACAAGATTGGCGCCGGTGGCAACAACTACGACGTGCTGACATGAGGAAAGTTTCCAACCGATTTCTCATACACAAACAGATGCTGACCGGCGTTGCCTGGTGAAACGTTGTTGTCATGCCTCGTGTAAGGAGATGAACTGCGTACCATCTCGTTTCCGACTTTAATAAAGGTCGGATTGTAACCTATCGCGATTGCGGTTTGTTGTATCGCGACATTGCTGCTCGCGTTGGTCGAGATCCATTGACTGCTAACAGAATATGGAATAGATGGGTTCAGGAGCATAATACGGAACGCCGTGCTGCATCCCAATGGCCTCGCAACACTAGCAGTCAAGATGACAGACATCTTAACCGCATGCCTGTAACGGATCGTGCAGCCACGTCTCGATCTCTGAGTCAACAGATGGGGACGTTTGCAAGACAACAACCATCTGCACCAACAGATCGACGACGTTTGCAGCAGCATGGACTATCAGCTCGGAGACCATGCCTGTGGTTACCCTTGACGCTGCATCACAGACAGGAGCGCCTGCTATGGTGCACTCAACAACGAATCTGGGTTCACGAAAGGCAAAACGTCATTTTTAGTGTTTAGAGCATCATGATGGTCGCATCCGTGTTTGGCGACATCGCAATGAACGCACACTGGAAGCTTGAATTCGTCGTCGCCATACTGGCGTATCACCCGGCGTGATGGTATGGGGTGCCATTGGTTACACGTCTCGGTCACCTCTTGTTCGCATTGACGACACTTTGAACAGTGGACGTTACTTTTCAGATGTGTTATGACCCGTGGCTCTACCCATAATTCGATCCCTGCGAAACTCTACATTTCAGCAGGATAAAGCACGACCGCATGTTGCAAGTCCTTTACGGGCCTTTCTGGATACAGAAAATGTTCGACTGCTGCCCTGGCCAGCACATTCTCCAGATCTCTCACCAATTGAAAACGTCTGGTCAATGGTGGCCGAGCAACTGATTCGTCACAATACGCCAGTCACTACTCTTGATGAAGTGTGGCATCGTGTTGAAACTGCATGGTCAGCTGTACCTGTACACGACATCCAAGCTCTGTTTGACTCAATGTCCAGGCTTAGCAAGGCCGTTATTACGGCCAACGGTGGTTGTTCTGGGTGCTGATTTCTGAGGATCTATGCACCCAAATTGCTTGAAAATGTAATCAAATGTCAGTTCTAGTATAATATATTTGTCCAATGAATACCCGTGTATCACCTGCATTTCTTCTTGGTATAGCAATTTTAATGGTCAGTAGTGTAGTTCCTACAGTTCTTCGTTTTGGTGAATGGTCTACTTTCAATGCAATTAATTTTGGCGAATGGAAACAGTATTCTTAAGAGGTATTCCTCTAATAATAGCTACTAATCACCGACTTTTCTCTCGAATAGTAACAGTGCTGTATCAACGAAATCTCTTCGCAGGGTGTTGGCTTTTCTTCTATCCTGAAATTATGTTTTCGGAAGAATTTCACTGTCTGACAATTTTTCTTCATTCACAGAAAGTGACCACTTTTCCATACCAGAAAAACAGTTGCCGCTATAATGTATTAACGACGACCAGTTCTATATACTACCATGGATAGACAGCAAAATAAATAAATTGAAGAGCAGAAGCGGTCTCCAGTGCTCTTGATAAAGTAAATATTTCAAAATGATGCTTTTATAGCGTGTGAAACTGTTTGCAAACAGTTCGTGTTTCCGAATTTTTACTCGTGACAGTGAAAAATAACGTTTCTTCACGAGAAGTATTCAAACTTCGAGGGCTGCTAAGCGACTAATGGAGGGACGTACATTTCAAATTACTGGGGGAAACAGAAGAACAAGTAGAAGGATTAGGGAACAGACTTGAGTGGATGACGTAACTCTGGTAGAGACGAAAAGTATTTGGGAAGGTTTGGACAGTAGCCAGTGAAATATTAAGAGTCTACCATAATAGTGAAAACCCTCATGTTGGGAACCACTGACTTAGGCTCTGGACAGGCGAAACTTACCTTGACAGAACGCCACGCTGAACACTAGAGTGAAAGAATATTCGGTGTTACGGCACAGGTTTACGATAAACAAGACTGCACTGCAGTGTGATTACAATTGACTGATATAACGTACTGTTGCATTTAATATGGTGCATTGCTTTTGTACAGAGTACATCACAATTTATAGCGAAAACGAACACAGGTTTTAGTATACCTCAAAAGAAAAAGAAAGGTCCTTTACACATGGTTTTGCAAACAAGCCGTTTGGGAATTTGTTGATGTGAGTGTCGCATCTGACTTCACAATGGAAGAATGTCTTAGTTGATACAAATATATTTTAGAAGTTTACTTTTCCATTACATTCCAATTTAATTAGGCTAAAATGTGGTAGATGCATATTAGAGTACAAAAAACTTTTGTTGCTAATGTAAGACGACATCTGACGCATCAATGTGCTCGACGGGTCTAGCAGAGCATTTACCTTGGTGTGCAAGACAATCTGACCCGAAACCTCTAATTTTTTTCTGTCTGGGGGCACCTTAAATATGTCAGCGTTCCACTTAATACGCAAACAGAAAACTACCGTCTTGTCAAGATTTACTAGACTGTATGTAGAATAACTTTTCACTCTGCGCCGGCCGGGGTAGCCGAGCGGTTCTAGGCGCTACAGTCTGGAATCGCGCGACCGTTACGGTCGCAGGTTCGAATCCTGCCTCGGGCAGGGTGTGTGTGATGTCCTTAGGTTAGTTAGGTTTCTGTAGTTCTAAGTTCTAGGGGACTGGTGACCTCAGAAGTTAAGTCCCATAGTGCTCAGAGCCATTTGAACCATTTTTTTTTTCACTCTGCACCGGAGTGTGCGTCCATTTGAAAGTTCCTGGAGATTGAGTTTGGAAGGCAGGAGATGACAAACTGGGTGAAGTGAAGAGTGGGAACATAAGTGGTACTTGGAACGGCAAAGGCCCACGGTTCGTGTTCCTGTCGGGCACCCAGGTTTAATCTGTCTTATGTCCTGCAATTGTTTAGACACAAATAACGGTGACAAAATAAGAGTTGTTAACATTTTAGACCGCAGACTGGTGTCATGTAAAGCGTGTGAGGTATATTATTGTTTCAAGTTCCGTAGGTCTCGAACTCATTAGGGATGGAAGAAATATTGCATTGTGTATGGATGATGCAGGAATTGGGTGATGCACACTTCAGAGAAACTTCCATGTAGTTCAGCTGAAGTGGTATATGGGAAATGTATCGGGATCGGTTGCGGATTTCAATCCTAATGTTCACAATATCCAGTGCGTTGTATCAATCGGTGCCGTACATCAGGTACTATGATGACCTCAGTTCTGAAATTGTTGCTTTAGATGCTGGTTTTAAGTGCACTGCACTGCGCTATACCATCTCATTCGCCCGCATCTCGTGGTCGTGCGGTAGCGTTCTCGCTTCCCACGCCCGGGTTCCCGGGTTCGATTCCCGGCGGGGTCAGGGATTTTCTCTGCCTCGTGATGGCTGGGTGTTGTGTGCTGTCCTTAGGTTAGTTAGGTTTAAGTAGTTCTAAGTTCTAGGGGACTTATGACCACAGCAGTTGAGTCCCATAGTGCTCAGAGCCATTTGAACCATTTGAACCATCTCATTCAACAAAAGATGCGTTTCAGATACTTAAAGAGTTGCAGTTCTCTAATGTGGTTGAATGCTAGTTCGAATGTTACATCTGTATTTACACAATAATATATTTTGTGTAACACTCCGGTGGACTGACACATCACCGAGACATCTTCACCCATTTTTCGACTTATCTTTTGAGAAGTGTGGTTGATCTCGACATATATGTACAGTGTACTAAAAATGTTTAGTTCAAGCAACGTTACCGCAGCAGTTACAACTACCGGTGGGCGCTCCGGTGCATACCGATCCGTGTACAACACCTCAAATTTATCTAGCCCAGGCAGACGGACTTGGAAACAGTGGAGACTCCTACCACCAGCGCCGTCTTATATGCCAACAGATGCGAGCAAACAGGCTCTCAGACGTATCAACACAACCCGTACGCCGGGGAATGTGGGCTTTACCCGCTTGTGTGTGCGTGTCCGCCTGCAACTTGTCACAGAGGCAGCCATGCAAACGGCTTTGCGGCGAGGACTGTCGGCAGAGCAAGTTACCGTATCGTCGACCGCTCCTCCTAGGTGAAGCTTATCAACGTTTGTACTCCATCATCCAGTGTAGCCCACTTGGAGCATCACTGTACCTTACAATCTGTAGCTGAAGATTGGACGCCAAAAGCTTAAACACACTGAACATTCGTTTGTAATACTGGCAAAATCACTTTAGGTTGTGTGCATGTAGACTTCTTTAGCGTGTACCACTGATTATAAGTCCTCGGGTTGTGAGTGGCTGTGTTAAAATACCATGACCTTTTAACGATTATCATACTCATCTTCTTCTGGCCAGAATATCACGAGTATGACACTCATTGAGACGTCACGTTATCTCAACACAGACATTTGGACGGAAACACAAGAACTTTCCTTCATTTTAGGCTCGTATGCCATGTCTTTAAAATTCAGGATGTAGATTGCGAGTGTTGTCTAATTCCCTCTTAGTGATCATTGAAAGTACACGAAAGATCTTAAAGATTCCTTGTCACTTGAGTCGGGAACCAACCTGACACGAGCTGATATCACAGGTGTTTTCCACCTTGTCCTCGAACGGCCGCAGATAACCAACACGAGCAAAGTGTCCCTGTCACGAGACACATCGAAATGTTTCATCCCTTCTAGAGACAGGATCTTTCTCTCTCTGTCGGTCTGTCTCTCTATATCGCGAAAAATACAGCTGCCATGTCTCTCGTGAGTGCTAGCCATGCAACCAGAATTTCTTGAGATATGTCAAATACACTCCTGGAAATTGAAATAAGAACACCGTGAATTCATTGTCCCAGGAAGGGGAAACTTTATTGACACATTCCTGGGGTCAGATACATCACATGATCACACTGACAGAACCACAGGCACATAGACACAGGCAACAGAGCATGCACAATGTCGGCACTAGTACAGTGTATATCCACCTTTCGCAGCAATGCAGGCTGCTATTCTCCCATGGAGACGATCGTAGAGATGCTGGATGTAGTCCTGTGGAACGGCTTGCCATGCCATTTCCACCTGGCGCCTCAGTTGGACCAGCGTTCGTGCTGGACATGCAGACCGCGTGAGACGACGCTTCATCCAGTCCCAAACATGCTCAATGGGGGACAGATCCGGAGATCTTGCTGGCCAGGGTAGTTGACTTACACCTTCTAGAGCACGTTGGGTGGCACGGGATACATGCGAACGTGCATTGTCCTGTTGGAACAGCAATTTCCCTTGCCGGTCTAGGAATGGTAGAACGATGGGTTCGATGACGGTTTGGATGTACCGTGCACTATTCAGTGTCCCCTCGACGATCACCAGTGGTGTACGGCCAGTGTAGGAGATCGCTGCCCACACCATGAGGCCGGGTGTTGGCCCTGTGTGCCTCGGTCGTATGCAGTCCTGATTGTGGCGCTCACCTGCACAGCGCCAAACACGCATACGACCATCATTGGCACCAAGGCAGAAGCGACTCTCATCGCTGAAGACGACACGTCTCCATTCGTCCCTCCATTCACGCCTGTCGCGACACCACTGGAGGCGGGCTGCACGATGTTGGGGCGTGAGCGGAAGACGGCCTAACGGTGTGCGGGACCGTAGCCCAGCTTCATGGAGACGGTTGCGAATGGTCCTCGCCGATACCCCAAGAGCAACTGTGTCCCTAATTTGCTGGGAAGTGGCGGTGCGGTCCCCTACGGCACTGCGTAGGATCCTACGGTCTTGGCGTGCATCCGTGCGTCGCTGCGATCCGGTCCCAGGTAAGAAGTGCAATAGTATCGAAGGAAATTGACGGAGATCCGAAATGTGAAATGATTTGGGTGAAGGTCGCGGTTAAAGGAGGCTCAGACATGGTAATTGGATGTCTCTATAGGCCCCCTGGCTCAGCAGCTGTTGTGGCTGAGCACCTGAAGGATAATTTGGAAAATATTTCGAGTAGATTTCCCCACCATGTTATAGTTCTGGGTGGAGATTTTAATTTGCCGGATATAGACTGGGAGACTCAGACGTTCATAACGGGTGGCAGGGACAAAGAATCCAGTGAAATTTTTTTAAGTGCTTTATCTGAAAACTACCTTGAGCAGTTAAACAGAGAACCGACTCGTGGCGATAACATATTAGACCTTCTGGTGACAAACAGACCCGAACTATTTGAAAAAGTTAACGCAGAACAGGGAATCAGTGATCATAAAGCGGTTACGGCATCGATGATTTCAGCCGTAAATAGGAATATTAAAAAGGGTAGGAAGATTTTTCTGTTTAGAAAAAGTGACAAAAAGCAGATTTCAGAGTACCTGTTGGCTCAACACAAAAGTTTTGTCTCAAGTACTGATAGTGTTGAGGATCAGTGGACAAAGTTCAAAACCATCGTACAATATGCGTTAGATGAGTATGTGCCAAGCAAGATCGTAAGAGATGGAAAAGAGCCACCGTGGTTCAACAACCGAGTTAGAAAACTGCTGCGGAAGCAAAGGGAACTTCACAGCAAACATAAACATAGCCAAAGCTTTGCAGACAAACAAAAATTACGCGAAGCGAATTGTAGTGTGAAGAGAGCTATGCGAGAGGCGTTCAATGAATTCGAAAGTAAAGTTCTATGTACTGACTTGGCAGAAAATCCTAAGAAATTTTGGTCTTATGTCAAAGCGGTAGGTGGATCAAAACAAATGTCCAGACACTCTGTGACCAAAATGGTACTGAAACAGAGGATGACAGACTAAAGGCCGAAATACTAAGTGTCTTTTTCCAAAGTTGTTTCACAGAGGAAGATTGCACTGTAGTTCCTTCTCTAGATTGTCGCACAGATGACAAAATGGTAGATATCGAAATAGACGACAGAGGGATAGAGAAACAATTAAAATCGCTCAAAAGAGGAAAGGCCTCTGGACCTGATGGGATACCAGTTCAATTTTACACAGAGTACGCGAAGGAACTTGCCCCCCTTCTTGCAGCGGTGTACCGTAGGTCTCTAGAAGAGCGTAGCGTTCCAAAGGATTGGAAAAGGGCACAGGTCATCCCCGTTTTCAAGAAGGGACGTCGAACAGATGTGCAGGACTATAGACCTATATCTCTAACGTCGATCAGTTGTAGAATTTTGGAACACGTATTGTGTTCGAGTATAATGACTTTTCTGGAGACTAGAAATCTACTCTGTAGGAATCAGCATGGGTTTCCAAAAAGACGGTCATGTGAAACCCAGCTCGCGCTATTCGTCCACGAGACTCAGAGGGCCATAGACACGGGTTCACAGGTAGATGCCGTGTTTCTTGACTTCCGCAAGGCGTTCGATACAGTTCCCCACAGTCGTTTATTGAACAAAGTAAGAGCATATGGACTATCAGACCAATTGTGTGATTGGATTGAGGAGTTCCTAGATAACAGGACGCAGCATGTTATTCTCAATGGAGAGAAGTCTTCCGAAGTAAGAGTAATTTCAGGTGTGCCGCAGGGGAGTGTCATAGGACCGTTGCTGTTCACAATATACATAAATGACCTGGTGGATGACATCGGAAGTTCACTGAGGCTTTTTGCAGATGATGCTGTGGTGTATCGAGAGGTTGTAACAATGGAAAATTGTACTGAAATGCAGGAGGATCTGCAGCGAATTGACGCATGGTGCAGGGAATGGCAACTGAATCTCAATGTAGACAAGTGTAATGTGCTGCGGATACACAGAAAGATAGATCCTTTATCATTTAGCTACAAAATAGCAGGTCAGCAACTGGAAGCAGTTAATACCATAAATTATCTGGGAGTACGCATTAGGAGTGATTTAAAATGGAATGATCATATAATGTTGATTGTCGGTAAAGCAGATGCCAGACTGAGATTCATTGGAAGAATCCTAAGGAAATGCAATCCGAAAACAAAGGAAGTAGGTTACAGTACGCTTGTTCGCCCACTGCTTGAATACTGCTCAGCAGTGTGGGATCCGTACCAGATAGGGTTGATAGAAGATATAGAGAAGATCCAACGGAGAGCAGCGCGCTTCGTTACAGGATCATTTAGTAATAGCGAAAGCGTTACGGAGATGATAGATAAACTCCAGTGGAAGACTCTGCAGGAGAGACGCTCAGTAGCTCGGTACGGGCTTTTGTCAAAGTTTCGAGAACATACCTTCACCGAAGAGTCAAGCAGTATATTGCTCCCTCCTACGTATATCTCGCGAAGAGACCATGAGGATAAAATCAGAGAGATTAGAGCCCACACAGAGGCATACCGACAATGCTTCTTTCCACGAACAATACGAGACTGGAATAGAAGGGAGAACCGATAGAGGTACTGAAGGTACCCTCCGCCACACACCGTCAGGTGGCTTGCGGAGTATGGATGTAGATGTAGATGTAGACGGGCACGTGCACCTTCCGCCGACCACTGGCGACAACATCGATGTACTGTGAAGACCTCACGCCCCACGTGTTGAGCAATTCGGCGGTACGTCCACCCGGCCTCCCGCATGCCCACTATACGCCCTCGCTCATACGGTTCACGTCCACGCTGTCGCGGCATGCTACCAGTGTTAAAGACTGCGATGGAGCTCCGTATGCCACGGCAAACTGGCTGACACTGACGGCGGCGGTGCACAAATGCCGCGCAGCTAGCGCCATTCGACGGCCAACACCGCGGTTCCTGGTGTGTCCGCTGTGCCGTGCGTGTGATCATTGCTTGTACAGCCCTCTCGCAGTGTCCGGAGCAAGTATGGTGGGTCTGACACACCGGTGTCAATATGTATTTTTTCCATTTCCAGGAGTGTAGTATTTTCACTCTTGATCACGTTCCATGTGGAGAGCATTGTAAATTGAACAGTTCGCTAATTCCTTTAATTGAATCCCACACTTCCACTAATACTGCAAACCATACGCCAGGCGGTAGTGATAAAGTGTACCGAAGATTTTGTGGAAGAAACATTGACAAATACAAATATGATATTGCATTCTGATTCAGTTTCGGCCTTTTACCTTTTCTTGTGATACCACGCAGCACCAGGAACGACTGATGCTTTATACATGAGCCAATGCTTAAAGGCTTTCGAAAATTAATTTAACGCCTGTTTTCACTAACACTCACTGCACATATAGTAACTTTAAATCTTGCAGAGATAAATATTGCAGAGATAAGTATACGTCTGGAGAACTGACGCTGTGATCATCAAGCCTCTAAAAGCCTGTTAGAGGGGACTCGGAAAATTTGAGAAAGGACAGCCTTGCTACATTTTGACTGCTCTACATTTAACTCACCATCCCTCTGAGCAGTCACAGGTAGTTCACTAAGGAGCATTCTGGCGAAAATACAAACTTGAGTATAAGGCGATTTCTTCGGGGGAGTATGTAACATTGGAAACGAAAACATATAATTTTCTGATCGTACTAGAATCGAAAGCTCTAGAAGGACGTAAAGTCTCCTTCACGCCTTCGTAGGAAGTAACGAAGTTTAGTGAATCTACTGGCACCACTTTCCTACAAAGTTGCGCCACCGTTTGCCGACACTCAGGCGTCGTAAGAGCGCCTGCCGCCGCAGTAACTGTCGCCCTTACTCCTCCAGCGACGCCCCGCAGCCACCTAACGCATTTCCGTTACTTGGTCACGCGACCTGACACGTAACACTGAAAGCAGTTTCTGGAAGCTGCTCAATCTCTTTTGTCGCTGTAAACTGTGCTGAATCAGTTTGTGAGGAAGCTTAGGACGGAATACCTGAGACATAAGTGGTGCACATAACTTTTTGAAGATAAAGGGAGATTTTGGCTTGGCTGCTTTTGTTCTGCATACTGAGCGAGTCCTGGGGGACACTACATTCCCGTAAATAGTTAAACAGTTGAAGGTAATAAGGTGCCTTCCATTTACGTTTCTTGAATTCAAGCAGATATCGTAAGAAATTGCACCGTGATATCTAGCCTTTCTTCCTTAGCTCTGACCTACAGACCCATACGTAATGGAAATTTTTGGCTTCCGTCATTCATTGGAACGTGATAAAAATTCGGTTGCTTCAGTTAATATTGTTCCGTTATACACCAAGATAAAGACACGTTTGAAGTTGTTTTTCGAAGCTACTTTCTGGAAACAATATATTTGTTCTTGGATTAAACATGTAGGAGCCTCTATATTTTTCGAATAAAAAGTAAACCATGGAGAATCTGGTAGTATTTGCAGTCAACGACAAATCTGCAAATAGCTTATACGTATGTTTCATCGCGGAAAAGCTGATATGTAAATTACGACACTTGCTACTCGCCATATCATTACACGTGTATATGCGCGTAAGTCTCTGTGCAGCTCAGGTTGAAGGAAATTTCTCACTAAACTCGGTTTCAATAAAATACATTCTAAGACAAAAATGAGCAAGTCAGTAACGCGTTGATCCACCTCTGGCACTTATGTAAGAAGTTATTCGGATTGGCATTGACTGATGGACTTGTTAGATGTCCTCCTGATGGATGTCGTGCCAAATTCTGATTGCCGCCTTTGATCATCCAAATCCCGAGCTCGTTGGAGGGCCCTGCCCTTAATGCCCCAAACGCGTCCTCAATTGTTGAGACAAGCGATGATATTGCTGGCCAAGGTAGAGTTTGGTAAGCACGAAGACAAATAGTAGAAACTCTCGCTACGTGCGGGCGACGGACGGGTTGTATTCCACCGCTGTCTGAGGAATCTACAGACACGTCTTCGCTGATCATGTGGGATCATTTCGAAGCGAGACGCATCACAGAAAACGATTATTCTCCGGTCAATGAGATTCGAGGTGGAAGACGCGCGTAGAGAAATTCCGGACAGCGTTGGGTTACCGAAGCTGTCGTCCACCATACGGCCCTACAGCCGGGAGTGACGGCAGTGAGAACTTCGGCTTTGCAACAAACGTGTTTCTGGAGGTATGTAGATGGTAGATGGTACGTTTTTCGTCTGGCCACATGGACGTGATGCTCTCAAAGGATTTTTGGGCCACTTCAATTGTCTTCATCCAAGCATTAAATTTAGCATGGAGATTAAAAGTGATGGGACGCTTCCATTCTTGGACGTCATTGTTTACAAAAAAGCAGATGGTAACCTGGGACATAGTGTTCACGGAAAGGCTATGCACACTGATCGGTATCTGATGTCAAGAGTTGTTGTCTACCATACCAACGCACTGGCGTTGTTAGGGCTCTGGTACGCAGAGGATATGCCATTTCCGACGCGGATAGTTTAACCCAAGAACTTGCACATTTGATGGCTGGTTTTTAAGGTAAATGGGTACTCTGTGAAGCCGATTCGTCGGGAGATGGAGTTTGGACCATAACCGGTGGTGCATGAAGAAGGGCATAGGTCGGTGGCCGTTTAAGACTGAAATAATTTTAAGGAGTTTTGACATTAAGAGTGTGTTCCGTCCATCTTCCAAGATTAGGGCACTAGTCGGCTCTGTGAAAGATGATGTGAGGCTTAGGAAGCCTGGTATACATATAATTCCGTGTCAGAGTGTGAAGGCTTATATCGGCCGTTCGATTCGGGGGAAGGGGGGGGGGGGAACTTTCCGTGATGGCGCTGTTTTCTAACTGACTGGCCTGTGTTGAGCAACAGCTCCGTAGGACCTACCTCTCTCTGGTGTTTTATTTATTTTATTTACACGTCGAGTTGCTTAGGACCAAATTGAGGAGCAAATCTCCACAGTCATGGAACGTGTCAGTACATGGAATTACAACATAAAAGGAACAACAGATAAAAATAAATGTTTATGAACCTGAAAAAAACCAGTCCATAAGTTTAAGTAAACGCAATCAACAATAAAATGAGAATCAGCTTAATTTTTCAGGGAACTCCTCGACAAAATAGAAGTGAGACCCTTGAGGGAACTCTTCAGTTTCGATTTGAAAGCGTGTGGATTACTGCAAAGATTTTTGAATTCGAGTGGTAGCTTATTGAAAATGGATGCAGCAGTATACTGCACATCTTTTTGCACAAGAGTTAAGGAAATCTGGTAAAAATGCAGGTTTGATTTCTGCCGAGTATTAACCAAGTGGAAGCTGCTTGTACTTGGGAATAAGCTAATATTGTTAACAAGAAATGACAGTAATATATATATATATATATATATATATATATATATATATATATATATATGTGTGTGTGTGTGTGTGTGAACGGCTCGGAGAGATATAGTCATAAGCCACAACTTCGCGAAATTGAGTTTTTCATGTTGCGGCATTCTTAACAATGTCTTCTTCACAATGTGTTTAAAAAGTTCCATGTTACTGCAACAGATGGCAGGCTATGATGGAGTGCAGTTCTATGCTGTGCCATCTGGTGGTAGTTTCAGAAGATACATAGTCACAAGCCACGGCAAAATGGCAGGTGGGTCAGGAACGTCTGAAGCGTCTTTGGGTCTTCAACGCATATTTGACACAGACAGTAGTGGAAGTGAAGAGCTTGACTCTTTGGATCCTGACAGTGATGAACCTTAGCATCCATCGACCAGCAGTTCCAGCTCAGATGATGTTTTGGTAAGTATATAAAACAGTTTATTTCTGCTGATTAATTTCCTGTGGCTTGTGACTTTGTTTCTCTCAACATTGCCCACACATTTGACAGTCATCTTGTGTGTTAATGATGAATCTTGATGGGCACATTTATATTACTGCTTAATGGTGCAATAATGTAGTTTCAAAGGTAACAGATGTGTAAAAAATATTTTCTCATTAATGTGATTTTAGCGAAATTTAATGTTTTGTGTGGCTTATGACTATATCTCACGCAAATTCTTAGACTATTTTGCTCTTCATACTATAGCTTGAAATAAGTAGAATAAATGAATAATCACCTGAAAAACCAAAGCCTTCACAGAAAAGAAAGCGAAATATTGATAAGTGGAAGAAAAATAAAGCAAAACGTCGACGAAATGCTGGTCAGCAGTATAAGTCTTTAAAAACCCACAAGACTGTTCAGGCTGCTACTATAGGAAGTCCCTGTACTTGTTTAAATAAATGCTTCACGAAACTGCTCGGAGAGGAAGAAAACATTTTTCATTCATTTTGGGACGTAGGAAACTTTAATGCCCAGAATACTTACATGATGAGTTGTATGAAAATGGAACCGAAAAAGCGGAGGTTTGTTCACTAATTAAATAAAAATGGTTTAATAGTTTGTATATTTATTTCATTTTGTTACATTTGTCATAATTTCTTTCAAAGCTATCCAAAAAAGACTTCCAAGAAAATATCATCCAGGGATGTTACATTTTCTTATAATGTGAGGATATGTGGAATAGAAGTCATGATCTGCAAGGAAGCTTTCCTAAGGGTTCATGGCTTACAGGTACATGCACGAAGAGTGAGGAATTTGCAACATCAAATGAAGCAGGGATTTGCAGTGCCAAAAGAAAATGGAAGAGATTTGTATGTTACTCTCTGCTATAAGTTAGGGATGTACTCAAACTGGGTACTATACAAATATTTCTATTAGGAAGAAGATATAAGCTCATCTTATTTTTCTTTCAGGAAAACATGGAAACTACCCACATAAATTTCAAGACGAAGCTGTACAATGTGTTAGAGAATTTCTCAACGCCATACCGAAATGTAACAGTCAGTACAGTAGGCAACAGAACCCCAATAGAGTGTATTTGGATTGTGATCTCACCACTGCTTCCTTATTTCGAGATAAATACTCAGAATACTGCAAGGAAAAGCAGGTTCCCGCAGTATCTGAAAGCAGAGAAATTTTCGTATCTGAATTTAACGTAGGCTTCAAACTACCAAAAAGTGACACCTGTTCAAAATGTGATGGATTTCTAATTGCAATAAATAACTCAGAATTATGTGCAGAATAAGTCACAGAGAAGAAACAACTATATGAACTGCATCTCAAAAAGGCTGACAGAGGACAAAATATAACTGCGTCTTGAACTGCTCTGGCTAAAGAAAATTCGAAACAGCATAATATGATAGCAATGGATATACAGCAAACGTTCCCCACACCTAAGCTAACAGTTGGTCCAGCATTTTACAAGAGGAAAATATGGATATACAACTATGGTATCCATGACTGTGGATCAAATAAGGTTTATATGTTTCTGTGGGGAGAGAAAGATGGAGGACGGCGTTCAGATGAGGTTGGGAGCTGCTTATTGAAGTACTTGGAGATAATTAATCCTCAGACAAAACATCTCCACATAATCAAAGACAACTGCAAGGGACAGGCAAAGAATTGGACTATTATTGCTTTGGAAAGGTCCCTTGTTGCTACCAAAAGATTTGATTCTGTCCAGCATTACTTCCCTGTGGTAGGTCACACCATGCTACCTTGCGATCGTGATTTTGGTCGCATTGAACGGTATGCAAGAAACAGACGTCCAATAGTGTACACTCCAGATCAATGGACAGAAGTAATAAAATCTGCGAGTCCAAAACATTTCATTGTAACCAAAATGGAAAGAGAAGACTTCAGAAGTTTGGAAAGCCTGAAGGCATTGATCTCAAAACGTACAGAATCCACAACTGTAGATCCCCACCATTTCAGTGAAGCTACTCAATTTAATTTTGAGTCTGAAGATCCCTTCAAGCTAAGTGTAAAGCACTCTTATTCAGACATAGGAGCTTTCATGTCACAGGATATTTGTGTCAAAAAGAAAGGAAGGATAGTCGAACCAAACCCATACCAGCTGCCAATAAAGTACAGAAAGCCACTACCAATTAACCAGAAAAATATTGATGATGTACTGTCTCTTATGCCATACATACCTGCAGCAAATCAAGATTTCTTTCGGCCATGTACTGGAAATAACGTGTACATTGATAAGGTAGAGGAACTTCCTTGATGTAACTGTATCAATGAAAAAGTAATTTATACATCTCAGATGCCAGATATGTTTATATTAATGTGTAAAAATTACATATTCTGCTTGCTGTGTAAGAGTAGTTAAAATAAATCCTTACAAATTCATACTTTATGTTTTAAACAATTTTTTGGGAGATATAGTCATAAGCCACCATTGACTACATCTTAATTAGAATCATTTTAAAATTAATATTTTATAGCATGCAGACAGTTGACTATTTAACAACATGCTTTCCAAGTATTAAGCAAGTGTTTGCAGTAGAAATAAAGTTTCTATTTTGTATTAAACATTTTCAGACCTCTGTGGAACTTTAAACTCGCTGTATCTCAAAACTAGTTCAATGTGGCTTATGACTATATCTCTCCGACCCCTTCATATATATATATATTGAGAGGCCAATGTCAAAATACCGAGGATCGTGAACAGGGGTCGACAAGAGGTTCGTGAACTTACACCACTTATAGCCCGAACCGCCGTTTCTGAGCCAAAAATATCCTTTTAGAATGGGAAGAGTTACCCCAAAATATAATACCATACGACATAAGCGAATGAAAATAAGGAAAGTAGATTAATTTTCGTGTCGAACGATCACTGACTTCTGATACCGTTCGAATAGTAAAAATGGCAGTATTAAGTTTTTGAACAAGATCCTGAACGTGGGCTTTCTATGACAGCTTACTATCTATCTGAAAACCCAGAAATTTTAACTGTTCAGTTTCACTAATAATATGCCCGTTCTGTGAAACTAAAACGTCAAGTTTTTCTGAATTGTGTGTTAGAAACTGTAAAAACTGAGTCTTACTGTGATTTAGCGTTAATTGATTTTCTACAGGCGATGAACTTAGGTCATGTACAGCACTATTTGAAACCGAGCCAGTGTTGCACACAACATCCTTTACCACCAAGCTAGCTTGTGTCTTCAGCAAACAGAAATCTTTTAGAGTTACCCGTAATACTAGAGGGCATATCATTTATGTAAATAGGGAACAGGTGTGCCACCAACACTGATCCCTGGGGCACCCCCCACTTGACGGTACGCCACTCGGACTCCACATCACAGCCATTCTCAAACTGTGAATAATGACCTTTTGCTGCGTGTTGCTAAAGTAAGAGGTGAACCAATTGTGAGCTACTCCCCGCATTATGTAATGAGCCAACTTCTGGAGCAATATTTTGTGATCAACACAATCAAATGCCATAGTCAAATAAAAAAAATGCCAAGCGTTCGAAACCTTTTGCTTAGCCCATTCCGTACCTCGCAGAGAAAACAAAATATAGCATTTTCAGTTGTTAAACGACTTCTAAAGCTGAACTGTATATTTGATAGCAAATCGTGTGGTATTAAATGATCAATTATCTTTGCATACACAGCCTTTTCAATAACTTTTGCAAAGACTGAAGGCATAGAAATAGGTCTAAAATTGTCTACATTTTCCCTCTCTCCCTTTCTATAAAGCGGCTTTACTACTAAGTACTTTAATCTTGCAGGAAACTGACCGTTCTTAAAGGAAAAACTACAAATATGCCCAAATACAGGGCTGACATGTACAGCAAAGTACTTTAATATTCTGCTAGACACTCCATCATAACAATGAGTATCCTTGGTCTTCAGTGATTTAATTATTGACTCAATCACCCTCTTGTCTGTATCACAGAGGAATATTTCAGACATGAATCTCGGAAATGCATTTTCCAAGAGAGTTATACAATTCCATGTAGAAACTAAATTTTTATTTCATTCACCAGCAATGCTCAGAAAATGATTGTTAAATACTGTTGTTTTTAGCTGCCGTATATATACGGTTTGAATTTATTCACAAATAATCATTGACAAATGAATCATGTTACTGCTGCAAGCATATCGACTTTCAGCAGAGTGTTGATCAATGGTTTGAACTAATCATACTAAATAAGAATTAACTACGTGTCCCTTCTACTTAATACTTCGTATATATTTAAAACATGGTTCATTATAGTTGACAGATTGCATGTTTAGATGGTCTGGTTAATTTGGAGTTTGGGATTGGAAGGTTGAAGACTTCTTATTGACCAGGTAACTAGCAAGTTACAAATAGAGTTCTCTGGCCTAAGTTTCTCGGCAATTAATGAAAACCGCGTACACCGATTTTGCTACATTGATGCATTCAAAAGCACCAACATAACTAGGGCGAATGGTAGGAAGGATAGAATGAGGACTAAACATGAAATGTTGGAAAGCTGGCAGCGTCTGGGAGACGAAGGAGGTGGGAGGTAGAAGGGTGGGAGAGGGTAGGAGAGGGCGCAAAATCGAAGACTGCGTGGGGCGCCAGTTACACCACCGGCAATTAGTACCGCTTTGTGAAACCCAAGTCCTTCGCACAGCACAGCATATAGGCGTAGTATTTCTCTGTCTTCCGAACCGTTTGTTACAGCCCGCCTCGATTTACCGGGTGAAGTGAAGCAATTGTTTACACTCTAGACTTGCATTCGAGAGGACGACGGCTCAGATGCCCGTTCGGCCATCCAGATCTAGGTTTTACGTAATTTCCGTAAATCACTTAGAGCAAATACCTGGACAGTTCCTTTGATAAGGGCTCGACCGATTTCTTTCCCCTTCCTTTCAACTCCCTCGTCGTATATGGGTCGGTAACCTCCCATCTGAGAGGAGCCACTGCTTCCAACGTCTTTAATTACGAGAACGTGCTGAAAATAATTGCCGCCCAGTTTTTATATGAAAACTCCTAAACATTTTTAATGAAAGAAGCGTCATTAACACTTTAAATATTTATTCTTCATTTTTACTGCTCTACATAGTCACCCTGGCGACGAACACACTTCTCCCAACGAGAGACCAGTTTGTTGATACCGTCACTATAGAATGTTTCAAACTGTTGACGGAGCCACAACTGACCTATGCTTGCACCGGTTCATCACTATCAAAGTCAAGTCCTCGAAGATGTTCTTTAAGTTCTGGAAACAGATCTAAATCGGATGGGGTCAAGTAGAGACTTTATAGAGGATGATCGATGACAGGGAATCCAAGAAGTCGGATCGCTGCAAGATGTCGCGTCGGGTTTGGCATTATCATTATTACGTTGAGGGTGCTCCATTTGTGGACGATCTCTTTGCATTCGGAACTCGATTTCAGCAAGCTGTCTCTCACACACCGATGTATTTATCTTATTTACCGCCATGTTACACGATGCGATTCGGAGCCGTCCAGTGGCAGAGGGCGGAAATATATAGACAAGAAGAATAAAGATGTAAGGAGGAGACGGGAAAAGTGGATAGGGCGGTCAAAGCGATTATTGGGATTATGACTTAACTTATTGTCCCTGGAGGGATCAGCCACCTTATGAAGTCTAAACTGTTTGCTATGTCGCTCCTTGGAGATAATTTTTGTGGATTTTAGTGACCCTGATGTAAGCTAAGTGGTCTGTATCTGTTTTTATTATGGAGAGGGAGGGCACGGCGTATTACGCTGCACAAGCAGATCAGCTGTGGGAGTGAAGTGAGCTATTAGGCAACCTTGGAAATAATGAAATTGTGATAAAAGAGCCTTATCTTGACTCCAGAATCCTACTTTAATTATTAAAACTTCGTTCATTGTGTTAGAGGATATAAAGATTTTTTGGGAATGCGTCAATGAAGGCAACGTGGGGATATTGGCGGTGGCTCCTGGCCACTCTGTGTAAGAGGAAAACGTAAAAGCAGCGGCCGAAGGAAGGGCTCCTGATAAGACTATCCTAGAAGCGGAAAATAAAGAAAGAGAGGAAAAAGGAAGTAAAAAGAAACAACAACGGAAAACAGCCGAAAAGAAGAAAGGCACTAAAATGAAGATTGCGGAGAGCAGAAAACTCGACCACAGTAGAGCTCTTTTTGACGACAAACTACGAAGACGGAGACTGCTTGTACTGCAGAGATAAGTTCTCAAACTGAAGACCAGAAGAGCAGCGCTTTAAGTGTCAGCTGTGCTCCCTCTGCGTCCACGAACTCTGTACTGCGGCTGAGGCACACAGTTTGGTTTTCGTCTGTGAAAAGTGTAATTTGAATAATGTTTCACAATAAAATATATTGAAGTCTTTATTAAAACAGTTTTTTCATCCATTATTTTCAAGTTTAAAGCTAAGTGACCGCTTTGTCGCTCATGTAGGCAAAAGTGGCAGTGTTTCCAGTTTGTAAAAATTTCATTCTTTTAAGCACTTAATTTGATCCTAGGTTGATAAACCAATTCCATATTATATTACAATAGCTGTAGATTATAATCACTTATTTCCACACATTTCCGTCTATTGCTATTCAGCTTAAAAAATAGGAATACCTTAGGTTGGCCACTTTACCCATCTCTCTCCTACAATGAAAATAATTTTTCGTTTCATTTAAAAAGCTTTAGAGTTTTCACATAAGAAAATTCGGAAGCATTTTTTGTTTGTCCTTTTTCGTTTTCATCACACACACTTCAATCTCTATCTTCACCAACAGCTTCCACCGTTTACAGCTCCCTATAATATCAAGGAAGCTATTCATTCATGTCTTCACGTACATCCTGTCCCTTCTGATTGTTAGCACTTTCCACACGTTACTCTCCTCACCTACTCCACCGGTAGCCTCTTTATTTCTTGTCAGCCTACATAATTGTCAAAATAATTCTGTAGCACCGTATGTCAAACACTTCGATACTCTTCCCGTTTCCCCACAGTCCATGATTCATTCAAATTCAGCCCCGTATTTGATACAAGAAGACGTGCTTATGTCCTCCTTGTTTCGCCCATAATATGTTTTTTGGTCCCCAAAATAGGACAATTACTTGATTTTTTTAATTATTGGGCCCCAGGGTTCTGATGCTCCACATGACCTTTGCATTTTTCGGTTTACATCAGGTCCATAGTGCGTTTTCATTAGACAATTAGTTCCACCCAAAAGTTTCTGTAGATCCTCCTCACTTTGACTGGGAACAGCTGTGACATTAGCGAGTCATATCGTAGATATTCTTCGACACATAATTTTTACCTTTCTTATATATCCGTCACTGCTTCTTCGGTGTAATAGCATATGTTGAAGATGAGGGGCGAATGACTGTATCCCCATGGTAGAGCCTTTTTTATTTCTGGCCGTCCATTCATATTTTACCTCTTTGTTCTTGTGCATATCTTATATTACTCGTCTATCTCTACAGGTTACTACACATATCAAAAAAAGTTTTGGAACACCTCGGTTCTCAGAACTCTTGAAGGTAGAAGCTGACTGTGGATATTCTACCACAGACACAGTCCCTTTGACTGTCCAGAGATGTCACTAAACCCGCCCGAACATGTAAACAACCAGGCATGAGCAGCGACTATTAGACGGACGGGGTCCGTCAGCCGATCAGTTTGTCATTCCACCAGGAAGGAGGTACACGGCTCGTGTTGTCTGTAGTTCAGCCATGCCTAGATGGTGAATAACACGGTTCGATCGAGTGCGCATTGTTACTTTGTGCCAGGAACGGCTTTCAACAAGGGAAGTGTCCAGCCTTCTCGGAGTGAACCAAAGCGATGTTGTTCGGACATGGAAGACATACAGAGAGACAGGAACTGTCGATGGCATGCCTCGGTCAGGTCGCCCAATGGCTACTACTGAAATGGATGACCGCTACCTACGGATTATGGCTCGGAGAAACCTGACACCATTGCCACCATGTGGAAGAATACTTTTTATGCAGCCACAGGATGTTGTGTTACGACTCAAACTCTGCGCAGTAGGCTGCATGATACGCAACTTCACCCCCGATGTCCATGGCGAGGTCGATCTTTGCAACCACCATGCAGTGCGGTACTAATTGGCCCAACAACATGCCGAATGGATCGCTCAGGATTGGCATCTCGTTCTCTTCACCGATGAGTGTCGCATATACCTTCAATCAGACAATCGTCGGAGACGTGTTTGGAGGAAGCCCAGTCAGGCTGAAAGCCTTAGACACACTGTCCAGCGAGTGCAGCATGGTGGAGTTCCCTGCTGATTTGTGGTGGCATTATGTGGGGCCGGCGTACGCCGCTGGTGGTCATGGAAGCCGCCGTAACGGCTGTACGATACGTGAATGCCATCCTCCGACCGATGTGCAACCGTATCGGCATCATATTGTTCAGGAATTCACCTTCATAGACGACAATTCGCGCTCCCATCGTGCACACCTTGTGAATGACTTCCTTCAGGATAACGACATCGCTCTACTAGAGTGTGCAGCATGTTCTCCAGACATGAACCCTATCGAACATGCTAGGGATAGATTGAAAAGGGCTCTTTATGGACGGCGTGACCCACCAAACACTCTGAGGGATCTACGCTGAATCACCGTTGAGGAGTGGGACAATCTGGACCAACAGTGCCTCGATGAACTTGTCAATAGTATGCCACGATGAATACATGCTTGCATCAATGCAAGAGGACGTGCTACTAGGTGTTAAACGTACCGCTGTGTACAGCAATCTGGACCACCACCTTTGAAGGTCTCGCTGTATGGCGGCACAACATGCAACCTGTGGTTTTCACGTGCAATAAAAAGGACGGAAATGATGTTTATGTTGATCTCTATTCCAATTTTCTGTACAGGTTCCGAAACTCTCGGAACCGAGGTGATGGACAACTTTTTTTATGTGTTTATTATTGTTCTGAGAATGACGAAGATGTAGCACGTTTTCACGTTGTCGAACGCCTTTTTTAGTTCCAAAAATCCTATCCACGTGCCTTGTTTTTTTCTATACACTTGTTTTCATTATCTGGCGTAACGTCAGAACTGTGTCTACGGTGCCTTTACCTTTCATGGAAACCTTATCGCCATTTAACAGAACCCCCAAGGTTCTTTTCCGTTGTACCATATATTAATCTTGCCAGAAATTTTGATTGACTTTACCTTTCCTAATGACAACATGTTCGTGATTCAACAGATTGCCCAGTTTTTTTTTTTTTTATTGTACCGCATATTACTCTGGTCAGAAAGTTTTATACATAATCTGTTCAGTTCTTGTGTGTTACTTCTCTCATTACCTGTCCTTGATATCTTCGGGATGGAAAGATACTATTCCAAAAGCGTGATGGTATATCTCCAGTCTCACAGGTTCGGAAAACTTTAAAATTAATTTGATTGTCACTTGCCCCAACGATTTCATAATCAATGCTGTTCACGCCTTATTAAATGGCGTGCCTTTCAGACCTGTGTTAAACTCTGCCTCTATTACTGGATCCTTGTATTTTCGTTATCGGGTTCCATTTTAATTTCATCACATCATCAGACAGTTCATCCTCCTTGTAGAGGCCATCATTCTGTTCTCTCCACCTAGCCGAGCTCACCTGTGTGTTTAACAGTGAAATTAGTTGTGCACTCTTGACGTTGACGCATTTGCTTTTAATTTTACCAAAGGTTTTCTTGATTTTCTACAGTGTGATTCGGTAATGATGTTACAGACTTTCAGGGGTGGTGGAGAAGGCTAAATGTATAAATATGAGGTAAGAGACCCTGGTCGGAAAACGACCGAATCAAAGAGTCATAGTGGTAGCTGTGACAGAGGAATACATGTACTAGTACTGTTGCTGCTAAGCCTATATGGTAGACAACTTTCCCTCAGATACATGGAATATATTCGCAGTTGCTAGTATGGACAACCATCAGCTGTGTAATGGAATGACGAAAGTGGAAAATAGTGCCGGACCGGGACTTCAACCTGGATTTCCCGCTTAGCCGCCGGCCGTTGTGGCCGAGCGGTTCTAAGCGCTTCAGTCCGGAACCGCGCTGCTGCTACGGTCGCAGGTTCGAATCCTGCCTCGCGAATGGATGTGTGTGATGTCCTTAGGTTAGTTAGGTTTAAGTAGTTCTAAGTCTAGGGGACTGATGACCATTTTGAACCCGCTAAGCCTATCTGAGCACGTCCCATGGCCAGATACAAACTTCCATACGTCGTCAAGCATGTGTTTATAGCCTGCATTCGTAAATCAATTATGTATAATCCTGTGCAGGGGAGAAATTTTACTTAAAAGATGCTTTCCATGTGTCGGCGATTAAATACTATACTGCACGGGCTGTGTTGTTCAGAATAACGACGCAATGTTCCTTCGGATATGCACGTATTGCATCGTACTTTTGAACAACATAGGCACTGCTGTATCATACTAGGTCAAAACAGGAAAAAATTTCCCGCTAATATGAGCTCTAAACTGCATAGCGTAAGCACTATGGGCACTTGTTCAGTAGAAGATGTGTTTCACAACAGCGAAGATGAACCAGTACTCTCAGCTCTTAAGTTATGCACTTTAGAGCCCATATTTAAGGGATTTTCGTTTTGTTTGAAAGCTGCTTGCCGTATAATCTTAACAACAACAGCATCGGTACATGTATTGCACAGCCAGAGGTATCAGAACGAGTTCTGGTTGTACCTTCGGACTCTGTCGTTTCCCGAGCAGGATCACCTGTCTCAAAATGATACATTTACTCTTATCTAACATCCCTGCAAGTTTGTAAAATTATCGCGGACTCGCGCTGTATGTGTTGAGTCAGTCCTGTTGACCAATATATCTCTTCTGATTTCCTTACGTTTCCCTGTAGCCATTTTGCCTTGGCTTCCCAGCACTTCCTATCACCGGTTGACCCCAAAAGATGATGTCCGCTTGCTTAGCTGGGGAGTAACGTATTTGCCTACCATGAAGTGGGCCCCGGCTCGATCCCTGGCCGGATTGGAGATTTTCTCCGCCTGTGCACTGGGTGTTGTGTTGCCCCCAGCATCATCTTAACATCGACGCGCAAGCCGCCCATTGTCGGGTCACCTGAAACAATACTTGCAACCCGGCAGTCGAACTTCCCCGGATGAGGCCTCCGGGCCCTCAGTACCACACGATCATTTCATTTCCCAAAAGAGGATGCGTGAGCGATCCAAGCAAGTTCAAACAACTGAAAATCCAGGATGGAATAAAGACAATATTATTGTAATGATAGGTTGCTACCCACCATACAGGGTGTTACAAAAAGGTACGGCCAAACTTTCAGGAAACATTCCTCACACACAAAGAAAGAAAATATGTTATGTAGACATTTGTCCGGAAACGCTTACTTTCCATGTTAGAGCTCATTTTATTACTTCTCTTCAAATCACATTAATCATGGAATGGAAACACACAGCAACAGAACGTACCAGCGTGACTTCAAACACTTTGTTACAGGAAATGTTCAAAATGTCCTCCGATAGCGAGGATACATGCATCCACTCTCCGTCGCATGGAATCCCTGATGGGCTGATGCAGTCCTGGAGAATGGCGTATAGTATTACAGCCGTCCACAATGCGAGCACGAAGAGTCTCTACATTTGGTACCGGGGTTCCGTAGACAAGAGGTTTAAAATGCCCCCATAAATGAAAGTCAAGAGGGTTGAGGTCAGGAGAGCGTGGAGGCCATGGAATTGGTCCGCCTCTACCAATCCATCGGTCACGGAATCTGTTGTTGAGAAGCGTACGAACACTTCGACTGAAATGTGCAGGAGCTCCATCGTGCATGAACCACATGTTGTGTCGTACTTGTAAAGGCACATGTTCTAGCAGCACAGGTAGGGTATCCCGTATGAAATCATGAAACGTGCTCCATTGAGCGTAGGTGGAAGAACATGGGGCACAATCAAGACATCACCAACAATGCCTGCCCAAACGTTCACAGAAAATCTGTGTTGATGAAGTGATTGCACAATTGCGTACGGATTCTCGTCAGCCCACACATGTTGATTGTGAAAATTTACAATTTGATCACGTTGGAATGAAGCCTCATCCGTAAAGAGAACATTTGCACTGAAATGAGTATTGACACATTGTTGGATGAACCATCCGCAGAAATGTACCCGTGGAGGCCAATCAGCTGCTGATAGTGCCTGCACACGCTGTACATGGTACGGAAACAACTGGTTCTCCCGTAGCACTCTCCATACAGTGATGTGGTCAACGTTACCTTGTACAGCAGCAACTTCTCTGACGCTGACGTTAGGGTTATCGTCAACTGCCTGAAGAATTACTTCGTCCATTACAGATGTCCTCGTCGTTCTAGGTCTTCCCCAGTCGTGAGTCATAGGCTGGAATGTACATACTGACGAAACTAAAATGAGCTCTAACATGGAAATCAAGCGTTTCCGGACACAAGTCCACATAACATCTTTTCTTTATTTGTGTGTGAGGGATGTTTCCTGAAAGTTTGGCCGTGCCTTTTTGTAACACCCTGTATAGTGGAGAAGTTGAGTCTTAGCTAGGCACAACAAAATGACTGCCAAACAAGTAAGCTTTCTGACGAAAGGCCGTCTTCTGAGTGAGAGAACACACACATACACACATACACACACACACACACACACACACACACATATATATATATATATATTCACGCAATGCAGCTCACACATATATGCCTAATGTCTCTGACTAGGCTTTAACCGAAAGGTTACTTGTTTCACAGTCGTTGTGACTGTCTCCGAATTCTCCACTATGTGGTGAGTATCAAGTTATCGTTGTCATAATACTGTCATTGTTCAGCCAAGACTAGAATTTAAGTGATTTCGTTGTAACTAAGTGATGACTACTGGCACAGCAAGGGCCTGTTTCTGGTGGAGTCTACGGCCGCTGATCCGTGTGTCGGTGCTGCGCAGGTCGACCGCGGCCGCGTGTGTCGTGGTGGCTGGGCGGGGAGTCCCTGCAGTCGCGCCAGCAGCAGGCGTCCGGCCGGCGCGTCTCCAGCGTGGTGCGGCTGCCGCCCCTGGGCAGGCACCACCTGCTGCAGCAGCTGCTCTGCCGCGCCTCCAACCACCAGCAGCCGCTCACCGCCGCCGTCACCATCGACATGCTGCGTGAGTACCGCTCGGCGGGCCCTAAACTAAAATTTAGCAGCACGCAATGATTAGTCAGTCTCAGATGACATCACTATAATACAGTGTAGCATGGCCTCATTTCAGCTAGGAAGAGTCCACAGGTTGTTTTCAAGTGTGCCTACCCAGCGGACGCCTCCTTTATGATTATACGTCGTAGAAAAACCTAACTGCGGAATTGTGGGAACGTTGATTGCTACGTTTTATGCGCTGTTGCAAATACTCGAACTTTTTTTCTTTTTTTGCGTGTCATTCAATGGAACATGGAACATTCAAGATACAGTCGAGTGTCTGTGTGTTCGTTTGATGCAAGTGACTAAAGCAGTTGTTGTCATCTTGGAAGACGTATCACGAAGATGTAGGGGCAGGAGCAACACTATGTCATCGATAATATGGAAATACACTTAGGTGACAGAAGTCGTTGAGTAGCGATACGCACATATACAGATGGCGGTAGTATCGCGTACACAAGGTATTAACGAGCAGTGCATTGGCAGACCTGTCGTTTATACTCAGACGATTCATGTGAAAAGGTTTCCGACGTGATTATGGCCGCGCGAAGGGAATGAAGATTTGATCGCGAAATGGTAGCTGGAGTTAGACGCGTGGGACATACCACATCGGAAATTGTTAGGGAATTGCATATTCCGAAATCCACAATGCCAAGAGCGCGCCGCGAGTACCAAATTTCAGGCATTACCTCTCACCAAGAACAATGCAGTGCCCGACTGCCATACTTAACGAACGAAATTAGCGGTGTTTGCGTAGAGTTGTCAGTACTAACAGGCAAAAAACACTGTGTGAAATAATCGCGTAATAACCCAGGACAGGGCTCGCTACCATATCGGTTGGACCCTAGAAAACCGCGGCGTGTTCAGATAAGTCCTAATTTCATTTGGTAAGAGCTAATGGCAGGGCTCGAATGTGGCGCAGACCCCACGAAGTCATGGACCAGTGACCAGTGTTGTCAATAAGGCACTGTGCAAACTGCTGGTGGCTCTGTAACGTTGTGACCTGTGTTTACATGGAATAGAAGGGGTCCTCTTATCCAGCTGAACCGAACGTTGACTAAACATTGACCGTTTATAACCATTCATACACCTTATGTTCCCAAAAAACGATGCACGCTGAGACTAGGTCAAAATTGTTTGCGATTGGTTGTAAGAACATTTTGGGCGGTTCGAGTGAATACATTTGCCAACCAAATCGCCCGGCATGAATCCCATCGAAATTTTATGGGATAGAATCGAGAGGTCTGTTTGTACGCAGAATACTACACCTCCAACACTTTCGCAACTTTGGGTGGCTATAGACGCACCGTGGCTCAATATCTCTGCAGTGGACTTCCAATGACTTGTTGAGTCGATGAGTGCATTCCACATCGATTTGCTGCACTATCCGGGCAAAACGAGGTCCGAGGCGATGGTAGGAGGTATCGCATGAACTTTGTCATCGGCACACACATCCTGGTTCACTGTTCCATGAAATTTCGGTCCACAACTTGCTGCCACGATATTTCGACGTAGAATCTTCTTTTCATTTTTAGGCGTTAACTGGCGAAAGTCATTTGAAGTCTACTGTTTAAAATCCTGTCTTGGTATGTGTTGTGTACCAAATTGTCACTGCGCATGCGCTGCTAGAGCGCTTGCGCATCTGCCTCAGCTCTCTGCGCTGCTACGAGCGCACTCTGTGGTGAAAACTCGCCTAATCGATATAAGATCGATCTTAGGATGCATTTTATGTGTATTTCAGTAGTCGCTGACGTCATACTACCGGAAAGACATGTGGAAGACAGTTTTATCTCTTTTCCTTACGTGACAGTATTTTTTGATAAGAGTAGAGCATTCATCATTTCCAGCATAGCGCTTAATTTATTGTCTTTAATATGTTACGTCTGCCCTAGTTTGGAAAAAAAATATTCTGTCACGAAAATGAGACGTATTTCTGTCGATCCACAACGCCGAAGCCGCCAGAGAGTAGTTAACGAACTGAGATTTCTTCCGTAACTTAAATCTATATTTTCATGTACAGTTACAGAAAATTTCAGCGTTTCAGTTCATTTGCTATGACGGTAACAATGGTGTCAGCGCGACTTTCTGGCAAACGTCCTATGATTTCTGCCTTCTAAAAGCGTTTCCTCGAAATGCGCAATACCAGAATAACATTTTGTTACAACGAAGACCTGGAGATGCTCTTCCCTACAACAAAATTTATCCAGCCAACATCCCTGGTGTTCTTGAGCGCTGCCACTGGGATAAATACAGTACTACTAAAATGGAACCCGATAAATCACCTCTTTTTGTACGTTCTTTGTGTGGTTGACGTGGATAATATAGCACTTGTAAGTTACAAAATCTAGTTTACTGCGCACCAGTATCACAATGAAAAGGACCATCGCCGTACCAGGAATGGAGGGGAGTGTCCAATCGAATCAGGGGTCATAATTTTCTATTCTCACAATCCAAAATATCACACATCCAATGTTACCACAAAATATGCCGTGTCTTTACCATGTGAAGAGTAAACTCTTTTGTGTTTCTGTCTTGCGACACTCACAGGTTTTCTTGAACTAACCTTACTTCTCCTATGAAACAATTCTACAGATAGTGTAAAAATTATAAACCTCTTTCACGTTTTAGCTGGATCTTTCTGACCACAGAAGATTGAAGAACGTTACCGTGGAAACAGAAAGTTTTTCAGTTCGAAGTAGGACTATTTTGTGTCAAATATGAACTACTTTTAGTATTCTAATACATGTACAGTTTGTTTCCGTAAGCGCGTGAGAAAATTTGACAGGACGTAGAGAATGCTCCACCTCACAATTTGAGGTAGGGAACATGGGTTCGGAGAGTTCAGTTTAAGGAGATAACAGTAATAAAATCACATTACTGTGTTCTTTTTTATTTGCATCACTTACAGGTGATTGCAAATACTGACGCAATGAACGTACGACTTATACTGTATTTTACAAAATGTGCTAAATCTGACGGCCATCAACCTCAGTGCATGTATGACATCGGTACCCTAACAAATATTCTTTCTGTGTTTCGAATCAAATCACAGGCAGCTATAATTCTGGCAATCAATTTCATCTCCGTATGCATTGGGGTCTCATACACAAGTAACTTTTGATATCCCCATAGGAAAAAATCAAGGGGATTCAAATCAGTTGACCTCGCAGGCCATGGAATAGGACCTCCACTTCCAATCCAGCGACTAGAAAATACAGCACTTAGATGGTTGCGGACATCCACACAAGTGAGACGGTGCACCGTCATGTTGTATCCACATCCTCTCATGAGCAGCCAAGGGTACGTTCTCCAACAACTCGGGTACAGCTCTTTGTACGAACATCAAGTGCATGTGGCCATTCAGACGGCCATCTAGAGTTCCTAGTAATCAGTGGCGTAGCGTGAGGGGAGACTTTGAGACTTAGTCTCCCCTGTATTCCTGCTTAAAAAAGATGCAATAGTAATTCACAACAAAAATATAAATAATTTTCTACTAAGAGCTCTAAATGTGCGAGGACATCAGTTTTGTAGCCTGCGCCGCACCCTGAGTATTGGTGTATTTGCCTGCTTGAGACTCGGCTACTCCCAGTCTCTGCCTCCCTTCCCTTACCTGGCTGTGTGCGCCTGCGCCCCCTCCACTTCCCCTCTTCAACGAAGGCTGGTGCGCTGCACTTGGTAGCAGGTATCGAGACTAGTCTCTGCCGCTTCTATGCTGGTTTTTAACACGGAAGTGAACAGTCGCGCGGTTTTTGTTCATAGTCATTCTTGTGTGATTTTAGCGCATATTTTCGTTGTGTCACCAACATGAGTGAGCCAGCAACTGAACACCTTATAGAATATTTATTAAAAGCGCCTTTTTCTACATTAGCGTACGAAAAAAAGTGCGAATTGAAGGACAAACGACCTACTCCTATACTCAGTGTAGTTTTAAGTGAAGCGAAACAAAAACGCACTTTTCAGAAAGCCTGGTGTGAAAAGTATACTTGGCTGACTGCGAATGCAGTTAATAACAGATTATATTGTTAAATATGTCTTCTTCTCGGTGGTGGAAAGGAATGGTGCAGTGAGGGCATTTGTACAAAAAAGAACTTTGATAGGAAAGCACAAAAGCATCAGATATAGAAACGTCACCTGCAGAACAAAGAATCATTTCAGTTATTGGGCAGAAGTAGGATTGAGCACGTCCTTTCTGAAGCCACTCGTCTAACGGCAACGAAATAAAATGAACAAGTCTCATCCAACAGGAGAGTATTGGCTCGTCTTATTCAGACAATTGTATTTATTTGTAAACAAGAACTAGCCTTTTGCGGCCATGGAGAAGACGAATCCTCTAGCAACTACGGTAACTATCTGGAGTTGTTGGATTTACTAGCTCAAGGAAAGCAGTTAATCCGAGACCATCTGTCACCATCTTCAACCTTTAAAGGAACTTCTCCAGATATACAGAATGATGTAACAGAAATGATAACTTTGGCAGTTAATGAGAAAACAAAATTTGAAATTCAGAACTGCAATTTCATTTCTATTCAGGCTGATGAAACATTAGACACGTCATGCAAGAGTCAAACGATTATAATATTCAGGTACTGTATTGCAGACAAAATTGAGGAAAGATTCGTTGGATTTTACTATGTTTCTGGAGATAAAACACCACCTGAATTTGGTACTGTTACTTTCCTTCAAAATCATATGACAAGTACGCATGTTTGTAAGTGATAGAACTACATTCCACTCGTTTTTCAGCAAATCATCAAAACGAACTGTATTGCTAACTGAGAAACGATTTAAACTGCCATACGCGAGCAACACTCGCTGAAACTTTCGTTCCAGGGCAGTTTCAACAATATCTAGTCATTTCTCAGAGTTATATGGTGCTTTTAATTATATAATTGATGATACAGACTCTCAATGGGACCGAGAATCTTTGAGATGTGCTGCGGGAATGAAACGACGAATGGATGATCCTACATTTGTCTACTTGCTTTGCTTCTACCGAGGGTGCTTAGTTTATCTCGATCATCTCTTTAATGTTCATCAGTCAAAATCTGTCAGTATAATTGCTTGCCAAGACGAAATAAGAACTGTTTTGAGAAACATATGACAATTAAGAACGGAAAACATTCGTTGATGAATTCATTAAATACAGCTGGTGTTTGAATGGCAGCTTATCATCTTGTGACAGTCAAAAGACACCTCTCAGGTCATTAACTTACGAGATAATGGGTTTGCATTTTGTTCAGATGGAAAGAAGATTTAAAGACTTTATCCCAAATTCAGTTTGTTGAACTTCTGAACGAAAAGTGTTTCCCAAACTATCAAAAAGAATTCCCATAGTTCAGTTATTAGAACAGTATTCTTTTTACGAACAAGAACAAGTTGAGCATGAACTGTGTAACATATACGCTGCTGAGAAAAAACACTTATCTCCAAGAATCCTCTTAAAGTACATTGTCAACAATGCCCTTTGCTTCACGTCTGCTGTGCAGCGAGCTACCTTAATTTAAGTATTAACTGTATTTTTCTTCCAGAATGAGATTTTCACTCTGCAGCGGAGTGTGCGGTGATATGAAACTTCCTGGCAGATTAAAACTGTGTGCCCAACCGAGACTCGAACTCGGGACCTTTGCTTTTCGCGGGCAAGTGCTCTACCATCTGAGCTACCGAAGCACGACTCACGCCCGCTACTCACAGATTTACTTCTGGCAGTATCTCGTCTCCTACCTTCCAAACTTTACAGAAGCTCTCCCGCGAAACTTGCAGGACTAGCACTCCTGAAAGAAAGGATATTGCGGAGACATGGCTTAGCCACAGCCTGGGGGAGGTTTCCAGAATGAGATTTTCACTCTGCAGCGGAGTGTGCGCTGATATGAAACTTACTGGCAGATTAAAACTGTGGCTGAGTACCTGAAGGATAATTTGGAAAATATTTCGAGTAGATTTCCCCACCATGTTATAGTTCTGGGTGGAGATTTTAATTTGCCGGATATAGACTGGGAGACTCAAACGTTCATAACGGGTGGCAGGGACAAAGAATCCATTGAAATTTTTTTAAGTGCTTTATCTGAAAACTACCTTGAGCAGTTAAACAGAGAACCGACTGGTGGCGATAACATATTAGGCTTTCTGGTGACAAACAGACCCGAACTATTTGAAACAGTTAACGCAGAACAGGGAATCAGCGATCATAAAGCGGTTACTGCATCGATGATTTCAGCCGTAAATAGAAATATTAAAAAAGGTAGGAATATTTTTCTGTTTAGCAAATGTGACAAAAAGCAAATTACAGAGTACCTGACGGCTCAACACAAAAGTTTTGTCTCAAGTACAGATAGTGTTGAGGATCAGTGGACAAAGTTCAAAACCATCGTACAATATGCCTTAGATGAGTATGTGCCAAGCAAGATCGTAGGAGTTGGAAAAGAGCCACCGTGGTAAAACAATCGAGTTAGAAAACTGCTGCGGAGGCAAAGGGAACTTCACAGCAAACATAAACATAGCCAAAGCCTTGCAGACAAACAAAAATTACACGAAGCGAAATGTAGTGTGAGGAGGGCTATGCGAGAGGCGTTCAATGAATTCGAAAGTAAAGTTCTATGTACTGACTTGGCAGAAAATCCTAAGAAATTTTGGTCTTATGTCAAAGCGGTAGGTGGGTCAAAACAAAATGTCCAGACACTCTGTGACCAAAATGGTACTGAAACAGAGGATGACAGACTAAAGGCCGAAATACTAAATGTCTTTCTCCAAAGCTGTTTCACAGAGGAATACTGCACTGTAGTTCCTTCTCTAGATTGTTGCACAGATGGCAAAATGGTAGATATCGAAATAGATGACAGAGGGATAGAGAAACAATTAAAGTCACTCAAAAGAGGAAAGGCCGCTGGACCTGATGGGATACCAGTTCGATTTTACACAGAGTATGCGAAGGAACTTGCTCCCCTTCTTGCAGCGGTGTACCGCAGGTCTCTAGAAGAGCGTAGCGTTCCAAAGGATTGGAAAAGGGCACAGGTCATCCCCGTTTTCAAGAAGGGACGTCGAACAGATGTGCGGAAGTATAGACCTATATCTCTAACGTCGATCAGTTGTAAAATTTTGGAACACGTATTATGTTCGAGTATAATGACTTTTCTGGAGGCTAGAAATCTACTCTGTAGGAATCAGCATGGGTTTCGAAAAAGACGGTCGTGTGAAACCCAGCTCGCGCTATTCGTCCACGAAACTCAGAGGGCCATAGACACGAGTTCACAGGTAGATGCCGTGTTTCTTGACTTCCGCAAGGCGTTCGATACAGTTCCCCACAGTCGTTTCATGAAAAAAGTAAGAGCATATGGACTATGAGACCAATTGTGTGATTGGATGGAAGAGTTCCTAGATAACAGAACGCAGCATGTCATTCTCAATGGAGAGAAGTCTTCCGAAGTAAGAGTGATTTCAGGTGTGCCTCAGGGGAGTGTCATAGACCGTTGCTATTCACAATATACATAAATGACCTGGTGGATGACATCGGAAGTTCACTGAGGCTTTTTGCAGATGATTCTGTGGTGTATCGAGAGGTTGTGACAATGGAAAATTGTACTGAAATGCAGGAGGATCTGCAGCGAGTTGACGCATGGTGCAGGGAATGGCAATTCAATCTCAATTTAGACAAGTGTAATGGGCTGCGAATACGTAGAAAGGTAGATCCCTTATTATTTAGCTACAAAATAGCAGGTCAGTAACTGGAAGCAGTTAATTCCATAAATTATCCGGGAGTGCGAATTAAGAGTGATTTAAAATGGAATGATCATATAAAGCTGATCGTCGGTAAAGCAGATGCCAGACTGAGATTCATTGGAAGAATCCTAAGGAAATGCAATCCGAAAACAAAGGAAGTAGGTTACAGTACGCTTGTTCGCCCACTGCTTGAATACTGCTCAGCAGTGTGGGATCCGTTCCAGATAGGGTTGATAGAAGAGATAGAGAAGATCCAACGGAGAGCAGAGCGCTTCGTTACAGGATCATTTAGTAATCTCGAAAGCTTTACGGAGATGATAGACAGAATCCAGTGGAAGACTCTGCAGGAGAGACGCTCAGTAGCTCGGTACGGGCTTTTGTTAAAGTTTCGAGAACATACCTTCACCGAAGACTCAAGCAGTATATTGCTCCCTCCTACGTATATCTCGCGAAGAGACCATGAGGATAAAATCGGAGAGGTTAGAGCCCACACAGAAGCATACCGACAATCCTTCTTTTCACAAAGAGTACGAGACTGGAATAGAAGGGAGAACCGATAGAGGTACTCAGGGTACCCTCCGCCACACACCGTCAGGTGGCTTGCGGAGTATGGATGTAGATGTAGATGTAGATTTAAACTCTGTGTATGAAGAAACAACGAAGTTCCTACTTTTGGTTTTGACCCTACCCGCAATTATAGCAAGCACAGAACGAAGCATGAGTACTCTTAAATGAGTGAAGAATTATTTAAGAAATTCAAATTCCAACACCCGGCTGTCGTGTTTGAGCACGTTAGCAATAGAAAAGACACTACTTGGAGAGCTATCCAGTGACCAGATCTTTGTAGACCGAGTTATAAACTTATTCGTGTAAAGAAAAGACAGGCGCATTCCACTTGTGTACAAGAAAATATAAGTGCTTCTTCTCTTGCTGCTGGAGTTTTACAAATTTGTCATCCTTTCTTGAACAAGATAGTTATTATTATTATTAATATTATGATTATTAGTGGCGGTGGTAGTGGTAGCAGTAGTAGTAGTAGTAGTTGTTTTACTCGTATTTGATGCATTTTGTTTCATTTGTTTAAATTATTGTTTACTGTACTATTTTGTCTCCCTACAATAACTGTCTAGTCTCCCCAACCTCTACAACCACGTTACGCCACTGCTAGTAATAAGGCTCGTCTTCCTTGTTTCCTTGCAGGAAATAAAGAATGTTTATGTAAATAAATAGAACAATAGGTGTGAGTTGTAAATAAGCTGGAAATCACAAATGCCAGACTAACCGGTCAACAAGTTTACTTCCACATCACCTTAAGCTGGCTTCTCCGACAGCAGATCCGCAACCTCAAATTGTTCAGTGGAGCATTCTCTAAGTCATGTTACATTTTTTCACGCTCTTACGAAAATATCCTGTATGTACCTCGTCGAAATGAAGAGTGTCCATCGCTGATGCACTACTTTGGAAGATCTGCAAGAATACTGCTTGAGCGTATTGGGCCCAAATGAGGAACTGTCACAGCACGTCGAGTGTGTACAAATATGTTTAACGCAGATAGTGGCATTCTTGTTCCACGTGTAAAAATCTAGCAGAAATGCTGAAATACTTATGATGTACACTGGATGAGAGACGCTACATATTGCACGAAAATCTGCTTATAAGAAATAAAGAACCGGCTTCCAGAATGAAAACCACTTGTTCGCCCCTTACGTGTAATATCTGCAGACACCCTACACTTAAAATCGGAGTAGCAGCTAAGACAAGGCGGTATGCAAATAAAAGTGTGTCCCAAACTTCATCCATGAAAAGACATCGAATACAGAGCTGTGGGCAAAAATGTGGAGGCACAAAAGCACAAGATATTACTATACCATACGGTGTACGAAAACCATTGGTGAAACACCTTCCAGTCGTCTAGGAGAGGATAAATACAGGTCCTGTGTGGTTTTCAAGGGAATCTTACACCAATCATCCTGCAAAATAGTGGCAGTGGGTAATGATGATGCAGACGAATGGCGATCACGTACTCTTCTATCATAGGAGACCACAGAGGCTCAATAATATTGAGGTTCGCTGACTGTGATGGCCAGGAGATTTGCGAAAATTTATCATCGTGCTCGCAAAACGAGTCCTGCGAGCTGTGTGGGAAAAGGTGTCCTGTCGTTTGGAACCCAGGATAGCCACAGGGCTTGGGACGGCGTTGTCTCGGCGAGACGTTGTGAAACTTTCTTCCATTGCGCCGTAGTCCAGGTTTTATGAGTTCGGTCGTTAGCGGCATTTACGTAAATGACGACTGGTTTTTGAATTTCCGCTCTCCCTCCAATTCTCTGTTTATGGAGCTCCCTCTGTTGTTTTGGTGCTGAAAGTGTTCGCGAGTGCGACATTCAGTCTGCAGTAAATTTTACGGCTATCATTTTCTTATTTTTCGTCACAATCCTCTTTAGTGATCGTAGGCCGTGATCACTCAACACACACTTCCGTCCACGTTATGTTTTTCCACTTCCCCTGTACGCTGTATAAATCTTCGATATGGTGCCTCTCGAAACATCAAACACTTTGTCTACCTGGGTTGCGGAAGCATTCAATATACGAGCACGAACAACTTGCCCACGTTCGAATTGATTTAGCTCCGGACTAATGGAATCGCTGCTAATTGGACACTGTTCTGACCACGACTGACACTTCAACCGTGTTGAGGACATTGCACAGCTGCCGTTCTTGCTAAAATGTAACAGTGCAACATGTAGTCTTGGTTAATATAGAATGTTTTGGAAGCAAATATTTCCTTACGTCTGAGAATATACTGAAAGTTAGGTTGCCTTTTAGGGAGTAGGGTGAACGTTTTAACAAGTTGTGCATAAAAAGCACAATGAGACATGGCATTGAATGCTACTTCCCTATCCACCTTCACTTCCGAATGCTATGTTATGTATTATCTTAAGTTGAGGAAGCGAATAATTGTAGAAACTACCAGAAGTATATGCTTTTTAGATTTAGCATTTTATTGATGCAACCCATACTTAAATCTGACATTTTGTTCCCAGAGTTATATGAATTTTTATCGTGGGACGCACCGGAAGTCAGGCAGGCGGGTGGTAGCCTTATTCGAACATGGTCATGCAAGCTAACGAGGCGCACCCATGGGATATGCGAGTCCACTAAGTGGGTGGAGGAGAGGTCCCGGAGAGTGACGAATGTTCTAGAAGCTAAGCTTCGCGTAGAAATACTTCCATCGAATCTAAAAAGTAAGGTGCACTATTAGTAGAAAGATGCTCCTTAGCAGCAGAAAGCTAGACTCAACCCGATTCACAAGAAGGGATTGGGGGGGGGGGGGGGGGGCAGAGGCAAAATAGTCACTCCATAACAAAAATGCTTTCAGAAGACATTTTGATTGTAAAATTTTTGCAAGAAATGTCCGGGTGAGTATAAGTGTCGGTTACTGGTGAGACTCAGAAATCAGTAAAGTGGCGTAGCTATAATGCTAGGAAAAGAGACAAATCACAGTCTGATAAAAAATTATAAATAATGGTAGGATCGTATTGTTCAAGGCAGATACTGACGGATATTAGCTAAGTTATCACGATGTTGCTGATGACAGCTCAGCAGCAGTCATATAATGAACTTAACTGTTGACCTCTTGGATATTCGGGAACCCAGCCGGATATTCGCGTCGTTCTCGCACGATATTTAAACAGCGTGCCTCGCTGTCTTCTTCAGGTCTTCTTGGGTCTCGCGTGGATCTTCACGGAGATAACTTGCCCTCCGACGTGTGATGGAGTTCGCAGCAGGTATTGCTTTGCTTCCCATGCATGCTGATGTAACGCGTCCTCACTTGTTGATTGTCTTCAGGGGTGTTTCCGCAGCGCAGTTCGTCAGTGCTAGCTAGGCAGCTAGCAGGTGTGGCCATCGGGTGGTGACGCTGCGCGGCAGTTTGTGGCCCAGCGTCCGGATTTGGTTGTTGTCTGACTGGCCAGCATAGTCGTCTTGAAGAAGTCACGGAGCAGTGGTACTTCCGCGATGTCGTGAAGATGTGCGCTTGGGAAGTCGTAAGGCAGGTGTAAGGCCAGCCGAAGTATGCGATTCTGCAGTGTCTCCAGCTTCTTCAGGTTGGTGTCGGCGGCGTTCCCCCAGACGACGACGGCGTATTGGAGTACAGGGCAGAGCATCGTCTTGTGCAGAGTGATGCCCAGTCGTGGTGGTAGGTGGGAACTGGGATTCAGCACCGGGTAAAGTTCGCGGAGCCTGTTCCGCAATTTGTTCTGCACTTCGTGGATGTGCGGACGCCACGTGAGTCGGCGGTCGACGGTGACACCGAGGTAATGCGCCGTTGGACGCCACGGGACAGGGCTTCCACCGACGGTGAGCGGTTGTAGGCCTGCAGGAACGAGTCTTCTGGTGACGATCAGGAACTGCGTCTTCGCCCCATTGAATTGTAGACGACACTTGACGGCCCAGGCTGCCAGGGTGTCAACGGCGTGCTGCAGACGGCGGCGCAAGTTGACGGCATTGAGGCTTCTTGTATATAGAGCCGTGTCATCCACGTACAGGGCGAGCCGCACAAGGTCGATCTTCGGTGCATCAGAAGTGTACAGTGAGTACAGGAGTGGCCCCAATACCGAGCCCTGTGGCACACCGGCGTTGATGCGTCGGACAGTGGACAATCCGTCCGCGGCCCGCACATGGAAGGTCCGATCTGCAAGATAGGAACGGATGAGACGGACGTGCGACGCCGGCACCCCAAGATCAAAATCTTTGAACTGCTACACACTGTCGAAAGCACGCGACACGTCCAGGAACACTGCGCCGAAGTACTCGCTATGCTCGAGGGCGACGAGCCGAAGGAGTTGGTGAATTATTGAGTGGCCCCTGCGAAATCCGAACTGCTTTTCGGGCAGGAGGCCTTCCTCGTCAACGTGGCGCTGCAGTTGCCTGATGTACATCCTTTTAAAGACCTTGGAGATGGCTGGCAGTAAACGAATAGGCCTGTAGTTCGCGGGCTGGCGCAGATCTCTCCCCATCTTTGGAATCGCCACGATCTCTGCATGCTTCCAGGACTGAGGAAAACTGCAGGACCGGAGGATTTCATTAAAGACGTTGGCGAAATGAGTAACAGCCACTGACGGTAACATCTTGAGAAGGGTGTTGGAAACTTCGTCTGGGCCCGCAGCTTTCCTGGGGTTCAGGGCGCGCAGGAGAGACGACACCTCTTCCGCCGTCGTCTCTTCAATGACGTCATCGTCGTCGCGTGCCTCCAAGTAGCGCGGGAGCCGGTCAGCAACCAGGTCGTCTTGGGCAGCATCGGTCGGGTCTTCTATCAGCGTAAACGCAGCCTCAACGACGTCTGCTAGGGCATCCCGCTTTCGCATCTGGTTCGCATACAGCCTGACCATTGACCATCAGCGGAGGGATACTTTGCGTGCGGCGTAGGAAACTCTTCGTCGTTCGCCAGGCCGTGCTGTCGTCAAGGCAGAGGGTGGCGACCTTGTTATTCCAGTCGCGATGGCGATGGTTGTAAATGGCGGCCCGGATGTCCCGACACATCCTGTTGAGGAGGCGCTTGGTGTCGGCATTTCTTGTCCTCTGCCACTCCCTGTAGACCCGGTTCTTCTCAGTGATGGGCCCAAGGATGTCCGGCGGCAGCTGCTGGGAGTAGTCAGGCGGAGTTCGAGGGAGGGGCGGCGTTGCTGATTTGGCTGCGTCGATCGTGGTTGCCGCGAAGTGCAGAAGCGCTGCGTCCACTCTAGCGTCCGCAGGGGACGGTGCGGTGGCGAGTGAGTCCATCACGGCTGCTTGAAGCCTGTCCCAGTCGATGGCAGCAAGCGAGATGTCTCTCCTGGGCTGTTGGAGGGCGTCCATATCCACGTCAAAAACCACTGCGACATGATCAGAAGACAGTGCCGTCCTCGTCGTGGTAGTTATCTGATGTGGGATGCCCTTGACTACCGCGATGTCTACTATATCCGGTTGGCCACGGGCAGGGAAGATAGTCGGGCCGTACGGCCCCACCACAAGTGCGTGGTGACGTTCTGCTACCCTGAGCAGGCAGCGTCCAGCGGCATTGGTGATCCTGGAGTTCCAGGCGACATGTTTGCTATTGAAGTACCCTGCGACGAACACCTGCTCCCTCAAGCAGAGCAGAGCATCGATGTCAGCAGGGTCCAGAGGACGGACGGCGGTCTATAGGCACCAACGAACGTGATGGCGCCCGCCGAGGTATGAACGACGACACCAGTGGCCTCCTGCGTTGCCAGTGGTGGAAGTTGTATCATGTGATGACGAATGCCATTACGGATGTAAATGGCTGTCCCTCCGCCCACCGTCAGTCGATCGGTGCAGTAGCTGGAGTAGTTTGCCGCCCTGACGTCGACCCCAGGCTTCAGGTGGGTTTCATTGATAGACGTCGACGGCTTCGTCTCGAAGAAATTGGCGAAGTTCGCCGGCTTGGGTGCGGACGCCGTTGGCATTCCACGCGACGACCGTGACTCATCTAACGCCTCGCATGGTGCAGCTGGTGAGGGTTTACAGTGGCAGTGGCCAGTGTGGCCGTTGGCACGGCAGCGGTGAGTTGCTGCGACAGGACCTCTATCAACTTCATGGCGTTAGTCACGAGGGCAGCGAGCTGCGCGACGAGGTTGGCCAGGTCAGCGGTGGAAGCAGCAGGTGTGGCCCCATCGCTGGAAGGGGGAGGCGCGGCTGCTTCGCTGTGAGAGTCCACGTGGGTCGTCTCGATTGACGTTGCTGAGCGCTGAGTACCCACGGGGCGGCGACCTCCGCACTGGCGTGGTCCTGCCGACGCCATGGGAAAGGAAGTTCCCGATTCCGCCACTGTCGGCTGCTGTGGAGGCGCAGTGGCCTCAGGTGTCGGCACGTCCTTGGATGCGGCGGGAGCAGGAGCGGTCGACGTCGTCGGGAGGACGGAGGGCGCCCCTGATGCTGCTGCTGCGAAAGAGACGCCAGGCCGTCTCCTTGCTGGCTTCTTCGGGCGTGGCGCGGGTGTTTTGCCACGTTGGCGAGCGATGGCACGCTTCCACACCTCACACCCACGATAGCTGGCCACGTGTGCACCGCCACAGAGTACACATGTCGGATTCTCGGTGGGTGGACGGGGGCACGCTCGTCCTGCATAGGCGCCGGCATAGAGCAGTGGCGCGTGACGTGATTTATCCACTGGCAGCGAAAGCACTGCACTGGTCCTCTCCTGGAACGAAGATCTTCGGTCTGAACTGGGACGTCGGTGACCCGTTGCAATTGGTAGAGCTTGCGGTTCTCCACAGTGTTGGAGCAGACGACCAGGAAGAGCAGCATATGATCGCGTGATTTAGGCGACTTCACGACTGCCTGGATGTAGAAGCCCACGTCAGCGAGTTCACGATGCAGGTGATCGGCTTCCATGTTGAATGGGAGGTCGCGTATTACGATCTTCAGGACCTTGTCAGGCGCGGAAGCGTGGGTATAGAAGGGGATACCACGCTCAGACCCCTCCTGAGTGGCCCGGCGATAATCGTCAGCAATGCGGAATCTGACCCGGTACAAGTCACGCCTTGCAGGCTTCACGGTGTACACGGCCCTTGTCCAGCTGAGCAACAACTTCTGCAGTTCCCCATATGGCGGCTGATACTGGAGGACCGCCGGCGGAAGATGAGAGTCTTTCTTCGGCGCAGGATCGCGCGGCAGGTGTTCCAGCGCGTCAGCGAGCGCGTCGAATGAATTGGCGACGGCAGTTGGAAGCGTCGGCGATGACTGCATGCGTCTCGCAGTTCTCCGGGCCGGGACGAAGCCGTCGGCGTCAGCGGCGAAATCTTGTTTTGCCCTCTTCTCATTCGGCGAGCTGCGAACAGTGGACGTCGTGGCTGTTGCTTTCCTCTTATTGTTCCCGCGTCGTCCGCGTGGCTGAGGCGCGGTGGAGCTCTCATCTACAGGATCGTGGAGCGGAGCAGACAGCGTTGTCTTCAAGGTTTCTGTAGCTGTGTCCATCAAGTCCATAGCCATAGTGCTGGTCGTCATAACCGGGGGGCCAGATGGGGCCGCCGACGGCGCAAGCGTGGCCGGACGGCGATCTGCCACACCCTTAGCGTCACTAGCAAGCGCAGGTGCGTCCTTCTTGCGGCTGCACATCTCAGCGACTGTGTGGTCCTTGCGTCGATCGAGTCCAGTATTTATGCCTGGAAGGAGGTGGGCGTTCCGCCTTCGGTCCGCGCCGAGTCGAGTGTTCCCTCTGTGGTCCGCGCCCGTCAGACTCGGCTTCAATGGACCTCTCCAGTCGCGGATGTTCCGACTGCCGTCCGCGCCCATTTTGGCCGTCCTCAACGGTTGTGGACGTCATTTGAAGTGCGTCAGACCAGATCTGAGATGTTGGGTACTCTGTCTCATGACTGTCACTATGATTTCCACTTCTGTTTCTTGCTGGGCGCTCCGTAATCGGTCCACGCCGTGTAGTGTGTTCCGTCTGCGGTCCGCGCCCGCCAGACGCGGCTACATTGGCCCTTTCTGGTCGCCGGTGTTCCGACCGCCGTCCGCGCCCGGCCTGGCTGTCTTCTGAAGTCGAGTTCATGCTCTGTGGTGTGTCAAATCGGGTCTCTAATGTTCGACACCTTGTCTCACGGCTGTTCTCTCGGTCTCCGCTTCCATTTCTTGTAGAATTCCGGAGTGTCCTGCGTTGAGATTTAACAAGCTCAAGTGCTGGATTCCGGGCAGTGCTGATTTGGTATCCCGAGTCACGGCTGATTAGATTATCTGTGACCTTAATCTCAATGGCTTCTTTAATCTCGAGGTCTGTGTCACAATCTTGGTGTCATTGTAATCCATTGAGTGACAAAGTTCCAGACAATGCTCTGCTATGGCTGATTTAGTTGCCTGTCTGAGTCTGGTGTGTCTCTGGTGTTCTTTACACCTGATGTCCACAGTTCTGGTGGTCTGGCCAATGTATGACATCCCACACTGGCATGGTATGTTGTAAATACCTGGCTTGCGTAGCCCCGTGTCATCTTTTACATTCCCCAGCATAGCCCCAAAATATGCTCTTGATGGCACATTTCTGGAGAACCCTGCTGATTTTGGCAGAGATAGGTCCGGCTTATGGCAGGTATGCCATCTTCTTTGCCTCTTCTCGTTCTTCTTTTGGATCCTTTGGCTGATTTGCAGGTTGAAGTGCCTTCTGGATATCTCTAGAGGAGTACCCATTCCTGCTGAACACTGATCGTAAGTGTTCTATTTCTGTGGCCAAACTATCAGGATCTGACAGAGTTTGTGCTCTCTCCACAGAGCACCTGAATAAGACAGCGAGGCATGCTGTTGAAATATCGTGCGAGAACGACGCGAATATCCAGCTGTATTCCCGAATATCAAAGATGTCAACAGATCGCCGGGAAAGAATGATGAATTACAACTTAACTGTTAGTTCGTCTGGTATAACAGTATGTACGTGAACTTTATTGCTGCTCAGAAGTTACATTTGTTAACTGTGACGAAACTACATGCTTAGGCATGGTTAGATCACGTGAACATAGCTTGTGTCGTGCTATCACCTCATGTCGCACAGTGGCACTCAAGTACCGCTACGCAGATTACCTTACTGTGTATCTACTGAATATTGTCGTAAATAATCGTAGATTCCAACCGCAGTTCCGTATGGGAACTTCACAGAAGTGTACTAAACAGTTTCAGAGCTTTACTGCTATTTTTCTTACGAAGTCACATCTCACAAGGTATTTTATTTTATCTCCCACTGGGTCCGCTAGTTCGTAAAGGGTACGTTATGAAGAAGAGTACTTTGAATTGGTGATTTTTGTGAAGGCTTCGTGTACTCTCATGTGATGAACATTTATGTTTGCTTGTAAACTGGTAAGGGACGTGTAGCAACTTAGTTGGAGGATGCAGCGCTCCGACAATATAACTTGTTTCTACCAACCGAGTTGGGTGTTTACTTTCTGGCCACCCACCCACTTACCAGGCCAATATTTAATTCAAAAAAATTGTATGAGTTACCAGCTAGAGAGCAACATCCGAACGATTGCAGAAAAGGTAATAGGGGTGAGATTTGACGCTGGCCGTTGTGACCGAGCGGTTCTAGGCGTTTCAATCTGGAACCGCGCTGCTGCAACGGTCGCCAGTTCGAATCCTACCTCGGGCATGGATGTGTGTGATGTCCTTAAGTTAGTTAGGTTTAAGTAGTTCTAAGTCTAGGGGACTGATGACCTCAGATGTTAAGTCCCATAGTGCTCAGAGCCATTTGAACCATTCTTGAGATTTGACAGACTGCAGCATCGCTGTTGCAGAAATCATTAAGTGTGTATACTGTAGTGTTTAAAAAGCAAAATACACTCCTGGAAATGGAAAAAAGAACACATTGACACCGGTGTGTCAGACCCACCATACTTGCTCCGGACACTGCGAGAGGGCTGTACAAGCAATGATCACACGCACGGCACAGCGGACACACCAGGAACCGCGGTGTTGGCAGTCGAATGGCGCTAGCTGCGCAGCATTTGTGCACCGCCGCCGTCAGTGTCAGCCAGTTTGCCGTGGCATACGGAGCTCCATCGCAGTCTTTAACACTGGTAGCATGCCGCGACAGCGTGGACGTGAACCGTATGTGCAGTTGACGGACGTTGAGCGAGGGCGTATAGTGGGCATGCGGGAGGCCGGGTGGACGTACCGCCGAATTGCTCAACACGTGGGGCGTGAGGTCTCCACAGTACATCGATGTTGTCGCCAGTGGTCGGCGGAAGGTGCACGTGCCCGTCGACCTGGGACCGGACCGCAGCGACGCACGGATGCACGCCAAGACCGTAGGATCCTACGCAGTGCCGTAGGGGACCGCACCGCCATTTCCCAGCAAATTAGGGACACTGTTGCTCCTGGGGTATCGGCGAGGACCATTCGCAACCGTCTCCATGAAGCTGGGCTACGGTCCCGCACACCGTTAGGCCGTCTTCCGCTCAAGCCCCAACATCGTGCAGCCCGCCTCCAGTGGTGTCGCGACAGGCGTGAATGGAGGGACGAATGGAGACGTGTCGTCTTCAGCGATGAGAGTCGCTTCTGCCTTGGTGCCAATGATGGTCGTATGCGTGTTTGGCGCCGTGCAGGTGAGCGCCACAATCAGGACTGCATACGACCGAGGCACACAGGGCCAACACCCGGCATCATGGTGTGGGGAGCGATCTCCTACACTGGCCGTACACCACTGGTGATCGTCGAGGGGACACTGAATAGTGCACGGTACATCCAAACCGTCATCGAACCCATCGTTCTACCATTCCTAGACCGGCAAGGGAACTTGCTGTTCCAACAGGACAATGCACTTCCGCATGTATCCCGTGCCACCCAACGTGCTCTAGAAGGTGTAAGTCAACTACCCTGGCCAGCAAGATCTCCGCATCTGTCCCCCATTGAGCATGTTTGGGACTGGATGAAGCGTCGTCTCACGCGGTCTGCACGTCCAGCACGAACACTGGTCCAACTGAGGCGCCAGGTGGAAATGGCATGGCAAGCCGTTCCACAGGACTACATCCAGCATCTCTACGATCGTCTCCATGGGAGAATAGCAGCCTGCATTGCTGCGAAAGGTGGATATACACTGTACTAGTGCCGACATTGTGCATGCTCTGTTGCCTGTGTCTATGTGCCTGTGGTTCTGTCAGTGTGATCATGTGATGTATCTGACCCCAGGAATGTGTCAATAAAGTTTCCCCTTCCTGGGACAATGAATTCACGGTGTTCTTATTTCAATTTCCAGGAGTGTAAAAAGTCAGCTCTTGATGGAACACATATTTTCTTCGTTTTACGGTTGCGAGTTATTGAAAACGTCTTATGAAATAGTTTTACGTACGGAGAACTATTACTATTCTTTAAAAATCTTATTGATTTTGTAGAATTTCATTACTCTGCAGCATTATCGTGGTATTGTCTCACAGATTAAAACTACGTGCTAGACGTAACAATTTTACAGGCGGTAGTCTAACCAACTACGTGTGCCTGAGAGCTAAATATAAAATACAACAAATTATGCGAGAAAACTAGCACATTAAATCTCCGGGACTGGTTGGGAATTTTATCTGTATATTTCCTTTTTTGGGATCCCGTACCTCAGTAATCTTTTTGTCCATTGTATCTCTGCCTGTCTGTCTTTCAAATTGTTTCTTTCTCAGGAACGGTTAGACGTATGAAGTTGAAATTTGAATCACATATTGAGTTCTATGGTTCCTTGGTGTTGTGTAAAGTTGAAGCTTCTGTCATAGCAGTCGAAAGGTACAGCTATTTATGTCACATGTTTTGATACTCGCAAACTCATTCATCAAAATCAATATGGTCCTTCCCGTTGACATGAAAGTATGAAATTTCACAAGAAGCAAGGTTTCACATTACAACTAAATAAAAATTCCTGAAACTGTTCATTTGTAATTAAGTCTCCGGTGAAAAAACTTTTTTGTCAGTTGTAGTCATTTCTTATCCGACTGTCTGTCCATCCATCTGTTAACACCCCTTTTTCTCGGGAACGGATAAACATATCAAGTGGAAATTTATGTCAAATACGTAGCTATTTGCTATCCGATTGTCTCTTCGATCATCTATTAAGACGGGTAAACTTGTCGAACTGAACTTCATGTAAATACTGAGGTCTATGGTCCCTTGGCGGCGTAATGAACGTTATTTTCAAAGTCATTGCTAACAAAAGATACGCCCATGCACGTCACATATTTTGATGCAAGCGAACTGACTTATCAAAACCTTCAGGGTCCTTCCCGTTGGCCTAGAGTAGTGAAATTTAGCCAGAAGCATGGTTTCACAGTACAAGTGAGGGAAAAATCCGAAAACTGTGAATTAGTAATTATATCACACGACAAAAATATATTTCTTGTCATTACTTATCCTAGTGTGTGTCTATCTGTCCGTCCGACCACGCGTCCGTCCGTCTATTAAGATTCAAGTTTGTGCGGATCCCTTGGCGCTCGAGTACTACTCGTCTCAAAGTTCCCAAAGTTTTGGCGAATTTTTTACCTGACTCACAAGAAAATATTTATTCGTACCCAGAAAAATAAGCAGTCTTTAAAAACCGACACCACTCATGCCAAAAGTGATAGTGAGGAGTAAGTACGTAGTGTATTAAGATTCCAAATTGAGAACGCAACATCGAAATCTCAAGCACTGCATATATACAATAGCGGAACCTGCCATACATGCTACGCAGCTCACAGGATATGAGAAAAGTATGGACAAAGAATAGTACACTACTGGCCATTAAAATTGCTACACAAAGGAGAGATGCAGATGATAAACGGGTATTCCTTGGACAAATATATTATACTAGAACTGACATGTGATTACATTTTCACGCAATTTGGGTGCATTGATCCTAAGAAATCAGTACCCAGAACAACCACCTCTGGCCGTAATAACGGCCTTGTTACGCCTGGGCATTAAGTCAAACAGAGCTTGGATGGCGTGTACAGGTACAGCTGCCCATGCAGCTTCAGCACGATACCACAGTTCAAGAGTAGTGACTGGAGTATTGTGACGAGCCAGTTGCTCGGCCACCATTGACCAGACGTTTTCAAGTGGTGAGAGAGCTGGAGAATGAGCTGGCCAGGGCAGCAGTCGAACATTTTCTGTATCCAGAAAGGGCCGTACTGGACCTGCAACATGCGGTCGTGCAATATCCTGCTGAAATGTACGGTTTTGCAGGGATCGAATGAAGGATAGAGCCACGGGTCGTAACACATCTGAAATGTAACGTCCACTGTTCAAAGTGCCGTCAATGCGAACAATAGGCGACCGAGACGTGTAACCAATGGCACCCCATACCATCACGCAGGGTGATACGCCAGTATGCCGATGACGAATACACGCTTCCAATGTGCGTTCACCGCGATGTCGCCGAACACGGATGCGACCATCATGATGCTGTAAACAGAACCTGGATTCATCCAAGAAAAATGGCGTTTTGCCATTCGTGCACCCAAGTTCGTTGTTGAGTACACGATCGCAGGCGCTCCTGTCTGTGATGCAGCGTCAAGGGTAACCGCAGCCATGGTCTCCGAGTTCATACTCCATTCTGCTGCAAACGTCGTCGAACTGTTCGTGTCAATCGTTGTTGTCTTGCAAACGTCCCCATCTGTTGACTCAGGGATCGAGAAGTGGCTGCACGATCCGTTACAGCCATCATCCTGACTGCTAGTGATACGAGGCCGTTGGGATCCAGCACGGGGTCCCGTATTACCCTTATGCTGCTAACAGTCATTGGATCTCGACCAACGCGAGCAGCAATGTCGCGATATGATAAACCGCAATCGCGATAGGCTACAATCCGACCTTTATCAAAGTCGGAAACGTGATGGTACGTATTTCTCCTCCTTACACGAGGCATCACAACAACGTTTCACCAGGCAACGCCGGTCAACTGCTGTTTGTGTATGAGAAATCGGTTGGAAACCTTCCTCGTGTCAGCACGTTATAGGTGTCGCCACCGGCGCCAACCTTGTGTGAATGCTCTGAAAAGCTAATCATTTGCATATAACAGCATCTTCTTCCTGTCCGTTAAATTTCGCCTCTGTACCACGTAATCTTCGTGGTGTGGCAATTTTAATGACCAGTAGTGTGGTTATGCGTAACAGTGCTGAGAAAAGTATGGTCAAACAATAGTAGTTATCCATCACAGCGCATCTGCGCAGAAAGGTGATTGTAATTTTGCTTCCTCTCAACATTGGGATCATTAGAGAAGGAAATGGAACGAAACTTGTGAAAGATGGGTGAAACCATGTCGATATTCATCCGAAATAATTTAGGGGGAAAAAAAGTCAACGGAAACAACAGAAAACGCTTCTCATGATAGCCAGATGGTGATTTAGGCGTCACGGGTACGAAATACAAGGCACTGCCCACTGCAGCAACTTGTTCAGTACAGACTTGCGGTGGTTTCTGCTGACGCCAGCGGCGTATTATTAGTGGAGAATTGTAGCTGCCGCAGTGGCGGCGCAGTTGTCGCCAGCAGGGCAAGAGACAGCGGCGGCGGCCGCCACTAATCCCGACTCCCCTTTCCGCTGGCGCTGAGCCTAATTGAAGTCGCCACGGCGGGGTCGCGTGTTCGCTAAGCTCGCATTCCTCGTCCTGTTGCTGACCCCTTGTTTAGGAAGCCTTAGCTGGTCTGCTGCCAGCCGTGTTTTGTTGCTAAAGATTCGTGGTGCTGACTCACCATTTGCGGTCTTACTGAAACCGAAAACGCAGTTCGTCTGCTGAATTAATGTAATATCTCGAAATTCCAGAAATGATATAGGTTCATCTCTGGTTCTTTCTTATAATTGTAAAGTCTCCTACACACGGAAAAAATTTTGTGTATGTGGGATGAAAATTTCAGTAAGTATCATACTTTGCCACAAAAGCAATAAGATTTCGTGTTTTACCGATGAATCCTTCTTTCGAGAAAACTCTGGAGGCAATATATATAGATATATGAAAACTTCAGTAAGTATCATACTTTGTCACAAAAGCAATAAGACTTCTTGTTTTACGGATGAATCCTTCTTTCGAGAAAACTCTGGAGGCAATACATATAGACTTATTTGCATCGTGAGATGTATCAGTTGGATTATTGCGATGTGATCAGGCTTGAAACAAGAGCACAGTATTTACGATTTTAAGAGGTACACCTACTTCAACTTTCTAACTTTTTCTGTCGGAGGAGTTACTGGCACAGTATGGACTGTTATTAATACGTCATGGCTAGTGCTTTTATTTGGAATATGTTGCAAGACGCAGTTAGCTTAGGAACTTCAAAGTTTTGAGAAATGCAGTTTCATTTTTCATAATCGTACGGCATTCAGAGATGTATTGTGTTCTGTGGCATGTTACGAGAATAGAACAGTCCTTTTAACCTGTTTACAAATAATTTCAATGTTTAAATACTGTGTTTCTCGATGATCTTCCTTATTGAGGAGGCTATGTCTTGTTCACTGGTCTAAAAGGTGACACTTTCACCATTTCAGTGTTTTTTGACTTCCTTTTTGAGTCTATTGCAGTGTCAGCTAGCTACCTATACAGGATCAGTAAGTAGTCAGTCTTTGGACTGAAGACCCCAGCAACAACAACTGTTTTCAACTGACTGGTTGTTGTCCTATGGCAGTTAGTCACATTTCATGTGACGAACATTATATGCATCATCTGACCATAAAACAAATATTATATCAACGCCACTGATGTGCAATCCCATGCCAACATTAGTTTGCAATTCAACACCAGTTCTGCTCGCAGTGTATTGTTAGCGATCACACATGTCTACAGCCGTGCCATATTCGCGACTTGGACTGTTGTTCAGTTGGGATCTAATGCTGGTATGACATACCAAAGAAGTGATGTTGACACGGCTTTCGCTTCATGATTTGCTGCTGCATATGATTTTATTGATATAATATGCTATAAGATTTAATGCGGCTAAATGTCATAAGATGACAACGAATATTTTGAAAATGGGTACCGAGCTGAAATTGTGCTATTGTCCAAAAGGAAATAAATGAACAGTCCAATGCCAAATGTGTAATCTTCTACACACTACAGTATTTGTTTCTAATATTATAAATGTAGGAGTGCGTCACTCTATGTTCTTGGATTGTTGTGCATATCACGGTTTTAAGATGCCTCCTAACAACAATTATATTCTTTATGGTGGATCGCACGATACGTTTTGTTCATTCAGGAATTCGCTCATCCAACCAACACTACCTCGGCTGTCCACCATCTCTCTCGCCAATTTGATATTTTCATTGGTCTTTTGTCTTCGATTTGTAAGAGCTGTTCGTAGCAGTAGCGTTTCTGTTCTGTCGTTGCACTTACTGTAAATACTTATAGCCCTTGCCTGGGACTGTCTTTCCTTACTCCAGCTCTCGTTATTTCCAACCGTTCTCCTCAACAGCTTCCTTTTTACTGTTTTAATTCTTGCCACTTTTGTTCAGAACCCAATGATCGGAACCGTACTAGTTTTACAAAATTTTATTTGCATCTCGTTCATTGTTTTGTTCGTAATATACCTGCGGACATACATCAATTGGCGTTCAATTTATTTGTCAGAGCTCTATCTTGTTTCCTGACGTATTGTAGGTCAGTCGCATGGTCTACGCAGAAGATCTGAACATGAGCATATAAAATTCTACGGTGGCAATACTTATTTGTATCACACGGTGCGCTAATATTTTATAGTTGCATTAACATACTGTACGTTTACAACCGTTAGATAATAAGAACGCTTATCTCACTTTTCGGTTTATAGTTTCAGCTGTGAATCTTCTACTCCTATCCCAATGTAAGCTCACAATGACCTCTATTACATTCATTAAAATACATTGCAAGTAAAAGAAAGGAAAAAGAATAGCCGCACCACGAAGGAGTTATGTAAATGGAATGCAAGTCGGTAATGTGACGTACATGTACAGACAAACAAATAATTACAATTTCATAGAAACTATGATTTATTAATGAAAAAGTGTTTCACAAACTGATCAGGTAAATAACGCGTTGGTCCACCTTTGGCCCTTACGCAAGCAGTTATGCGGTTCGACATTAGCTGATACAGCTGTTAGATATCCTCCTGACGATATCATGCCAAATTTTAACCAATTGGCGTGTTAGACTGCCAAAACCCCGAGCTGGTAGCAGAGCCTTGCCCATCACGCTCCAAACCTTCTCAACTGGGAAGAGATCTGGCAACCTTTGGACCAGAATACCGTTTGGCAAACACGAAGAGAAGCAGCAGGAAATCTTGCCGTGTGCGGAAGGGTATTATCTACCTTCAATGTAAGCGCAGGATGGATTGCCATGGAGGGCAGCAAAACGGGGCGTAGAATATCATCGACGTCCCGCTCTGGTGAAAGGGTGCCGCCGATGACAACCAAAGGGGTCCAGCTGTGACGTGAAATGGCATCCCACACTATCAGTCCTGGCTGCCGGATAGAATGGTGGGCGACAAGTTGATATTCCACAGCTACCCTGGACGTCTGCACGCACGTCTTCGCTGGCCATTGATACCTGGTATCCCACTAGTGGAGCATAACTGTCTTCGGTGATGAGTCTCGCTTCGAACTGAGCCCCAGTGTCCTGTGAAGACGTGCATGGAATCGCCCCGGACAGCGATGGGATACGAACCTGACGTCACCCGCAAAAAGCCCGACAACCAAGAGTGATGACCTGGGATATCATTTCATTTCATACCAGAACCCATTGGTTGTCGTCTGTGGCACCCATGCAGCACAGCGGTACGTCGACTATATTTTACACCCCGGTTTGTTGCCCTTCATTGCAGGCCATCTTGGGCTTACATTTCAGTAGGACAATGTCCATCAGCATACAGTGAGAGTTCCTACAGCTTTTCTTGGTGCTTGGCAACCCCTACCTCGACCATCAAGGCGGTGAGGTCTCTGGAAAATGAGGACGTTTGGAATGTTATGGGCAGGGACGTCCAACCAGCTCCGGCTTTAGACAATCTAGGGACTTAATTGGACAGAATTTGGCGCGATATACCTCAGGACGATACCCTGCAACTCTGTCAATCAATGCCAAGCCGAATGCAAAAGGGCCAGAGGTGGATCAATTTGTGAAGCTCTTTCTCTTGAATAAATCATCCAATTTCTCTTAAATTCTAGTCATTTGTTGGTCTGTACATGCATGTCACATCAACCGATTTCCTTCCCATTCGGATAATTCGTAATTCCTTCGAGGTACTTCTTTGTTTTCTGCGAGTGTATTAGTGATTGTACTACCATGTAATCGTTTAATACACTGAAAATTATTAAATACTAAAATATCTAGTTGTTTGTGTTGCAGCTGCCCTTCTCATTACGTATTAAATGACATGTGTAGCATTTCTGCTTCATCATTCCCCGAATGTTGCAGATGGGCACCTTGTCAATACTTTTGTGTAGCCAACGTTGTTTGTAGGTTGAATTGTCGCCTATGATGGTTAATTGTCTCAGTACGGTCTTTCTATAAACGCCTTTCTCTGTTCTTTTCTTATAGAATGATTTTGTTGATAGACCTGTGCGCCTGTAATAAGTAGAGCTGTTGTGTCCTGTCTACTCGTCGAACATGGGTGTCTAGGACACCTGCTTTCTCGAATCACTAGACAACAATTCAAGCAAATCGTATTAATCAATTTTAATTACAGTTCAATAAATGCCAATAGTTTGAAAATTTACAGTGGTGTGTCGCAAGCAATGGGCAACAAAGAAAATAAGAAAATCTCTTCAGCATACACAACTCATAATACAAGCGAAACAATAGAGTTCGTAAGTCGCTGCTGCAGAGTGCGTAGAACGGGTCGGCGGCGGGCAGGTGGCGCGGCGCTTATGTTCTCTTCGCCTAGAGGCCGCTGCTGTAAAGGTGTCATCCTTGAGAGGTATTGGTCAGCGAACTATTGGCTGACGTCTTCTTCACAGCCCTCTCTGCTCTACCGTTCCTGACCGTTGTCGTGGCGCTTGACTTTTACGCCGGAACAAGAGTTTCTCCAGTAGTATTTCTGGAAAACGAATACATCTCCACTGCTATCCATTCTTAAGCCTATGAATGGGGAACAGTGGAGATATATTCTGCTTCTTACTCCATCACATATTATGGATATTTAAGACTCTGGTTTTCACAGCATTTGAATCACAGTGAGCTCTGCTTTATGAATGTCACATAATCCGCCTTTGTTACTTATCATAGAGCATAAAGCTGGGACCACTTGTAGCAGTGTCAGAAGATGATTTCAGTAGTTCCTGTTTCTCCTGGATTTACCAGTTCCTTTACACGGAGTCGTCCAAGTTTCTTTGTTATATTCTGCTTTTTCTCACATACTAAATTTATTTGCTCCTGACAGTGGTGGCACCGTGGACTGGGCGCACAGGCTTGCAAGGACCACTTGTGTCTGCTGGGGTATTAGAAACAGGTGCAGTTGCTGCTGGTGCCGATTTTGCGTGATTGCGATTTCCTACTGACAATGACCCTATAGCTCGTAAAGGCTATGGATCTGTGATGATTCTTTCCGAAACCGCTAAACTTAGACGTTGGAAAACGATGTATGATTTACTCCATGACCAACCTTCTGCTTCTGCAATTGCAGTTTTATTAGAGAAACTCACAGTTACAAATATTATCACTTAACAAATGTTGATTGGGCTTACAGTACTAGGAATTCACGTCCAGTCCGCGACAAGAGTCCACAACCGAAATGCATAATGAATCCAGGTATCCATCTCGTCAGAATCGCGAAGGGAAGCGGAGTCGTCATCGATAATCCGTCCGCAGGCGTATTCGTGCGTTATCGTTGTAACGATGTAGACTTCTCGCCTTCGGCTGAACGGTGGTACGTACCTCTGGCACCGGCAATTGTGGCGGCTGACGGAAGGCAGAGGTATTCGTATAACGCTTCCTTGTGGCTGTCCGCCCCAGTAGCTGAGTGGTCAGCGTGACGGATTGCCGTCCTCCGGGCCCGGGTTCGATTCCCGGCTGGGTCGGAGATTTTCTCCGCTCAGGGACTGGGTGTTGTGTTGTGTTCATCATCATTTCATCCCCATCCGGCGTGCAGGTCGCCCAATGTGGCGCCGAATGTAATAAGACCTGCGCCAAGGCGGCCGGACCTGCCCCGCGAGGGGCCTCCCGGCCAATGACGCCAAACGCTCATTTCCATTTCCTTGTGGCTCCTTCCGTGGCTGCCATAGCCTTCCAATGATTGTTAAGTATTTTAAGAGTAACTATACAGGGCTACCAGGCTACGTCCTTGTTTCTTTGCTGGTGACCGTGTTCTTTTACCTCTGGCACTAAAACCATTTTGTGCGGGTGGTACCCTATGGCACCTAATTATTTGGAAGGTCGTATTTCAAACCACCAAGAGTGTCTGTTACACGAATATACATATACTGGTTTCGATCTTCGGAAATCATAAAACTATTTATAACAGTCTAAATGGAACGTTCAGACTGTGGTGTCGAGTAAAATAAAACCCAACCTACATTAATAATTTTGTAGTACCTGAAGATTACCCTAACATCGATCCAAGAATAAACGAAGAATTACTTTATTATCAGCTCCATAGAATCTGAAGTAACACTGCAGTCTGAATTACACAAAAAATTAATTTCTGAATACTGGAGAATTTGAAATAAATTTCTGGGAAATCTGATCTGAAAACGGTGGATCTTCATTCAGCATCAACTTGAGAAATCGTACTTACGGTAAAGCTGAAAGGCTACGTAATATAGGAGACTAACATATGCCATGCAATTCTGGTTTAAGCCAAGCCGTTTAGTAGTATAAGGAATTATTCTATGACCAGTGCAGGTAGTGAACAAGCATAGCCATATGACACTCAGCGAAAACAAAGGAAGTTTCAATATCATTAGCAGGCGAATGCGGATTCCTGTTGCAAGAATAATCCGAGCGGTCTAAGGCGCTGCAGTCATGGACTGTGTGACTGATCCCGGCGGAGGTTCGAGTCCTCCCTCGGGCATGGGTATGTGTGTTTGTACTTAGGATAATTTAGGTTAAGTAGTGTGTAAGCTTAGGGGCTGATGACATTAGCAGTTACGTCCCATAAGATTTCACACATACTTGAACATTTTTTGCAAGTAAAATCACACTGTTGCGATTTCCGATACAGATTAGCAGTCGTTTATAGACCCACACAAACAATCCTATTCCTGATATGAAACTTCCTGGCAGATTAAACTGTGTGCCGGACCGAGACTCGAACTTGGGACCTTTGCCTTTCGCAGGCAAGTGCTCTGGGTAGGGGCAGAGGTAGTGGCAGAAGTGAAGCTGTGAGGACGGGGCGTGAGTCGTGCTTGGGTAGCTCAATTGGTAGAGCACTTGCCCGCGAAAGGCAACGGTCCCGAGTTCGAGTCTCGGTCTGGCACACAGTTTTAATCTGCCAGGAAGTTTCATATCAGCGCACACTCCGCTGCAGAGTGAAAATCTCATTCTGAATCCTATTCCTGTTGCAAGTATAATCCGAGCGGTCTAAGGCCCAGCAGTGATGGACTGTGCGGCTGATCCTGGCGGAGATTCGAGTCCTCCCTCGGGCATGGGTGTATGTGTTTGTCCTTAGTGTTGTGAATTGGCAGGAGCCAATTCACGGGGTTTGGAGGAAGCCGAAAAGCACGCGTTTAAGCTCACGCAGGCTGGCGTGAGGTCTGGAACAGTTCGGAGAAATAAGACTAGCAAAACAAGAGGTAACTGGTAGAATACTTAACTTTAATCCACAATTGGTGAACATCGCTTTTGATGATACATTAAGTACATGCTTCACAAGATAAATATCAATTGAATACGGCGCCTTGCTAGGTCGTAGCAAATGACGTGGCTGAAGGCTATGCTAACTTTCGTCTCGGCAAATGAGACCGTAATTTGTCAGTGAACCATTGCTACTAACGTCGGCTGTACAACTGGGGCGAGTGCTAGGACGTCTCTCTAGACCTGCCGTGTGGCGGCGCTCGGTCTGCAATCACTGACAGTGGCGACACGCGGGTCCGTCGTATACCAGCGGACCGCGGCCGATTTAAAGGCTACCACCTAGCAAGTGTGGTGTCTGGCGGTGACACCACACTTAGGATAATTTAGGTTTAGTAGTGTGTAAGCTTAGGGGCTGATGACCTTAGCAGTTAAGACCCATAAGATTTCACACACATTTGAACATTTTTGGCAAATATAATCGAACTCTTGCGATTTCCGATACAGATTAGCAGTCGTTTATAGACGCCTACAAACAATCCTAGACATTTCGTACAGTACCGTGATACATAACTAATTTTACAGTATTCGCAAAATAATATTACCGAACCAGTGTGTTTACACCGAATGGGAGAGGAAATGCTCAATATGTGTTCAAATGTGTGTGAAATCTTGTGGGACTTAACTGCTAAGTTCATCAGTCCCTAAGCGTACACATACTTAACCTAAATTATCTCTAAGGACAAAAACACACACCCATGCCTGAGGGAGGACTCGAACCTCCGCCGGGACTAGCCGACTCAGTATATGAAAGGACGCGTGATACTGCTACCCACGTGGATGCGGAATTTGGAACTTATCAAAGTTCTAACTGAACTATGTACTGAGCCTGAATAATATACCTGTCGTAACTATGAGTTCGAAAACCAACTTGCCCTATACCAACTTCACTGAATCAAAGTGTTACTTAAGCTAAGAGAATGTGGCGATCTCACTCAATTGAACTACAACAAGCATTGACGTCCGAAAAGAAGAAAATTCAGCACCAGGCTGCCTTCCGCTTCACACCACGTGTCTCTTTGGAGAGGACATAGGAGTAATAAGATTTGCACGAATTAAATCAGTTGATGCAAAAAGCACTCACATTTCAAGTCTGTTATTGAAATGTGACATGGTACAGATCTCTCTGGAGAAAGTACTTACTATCAATCATGGAACTATGTTATTCATGGTACTAATCCGAGGTCATATTTCACAGGCGGTGTTGCAATTAGATTTAAATTTTTGGTAAAGTGTACAGCGAAATGCCTGTCCTCCGCTTCATATCAGTTAAATGTAATTTATCTTCATCCATCTCTGGTAACGTGGTTGTCGACGGCCAACAATATTGCCAGAAAAAAGTGGCCCCGCCGTGTATGCGGAGTCACAGTTCACGCACCTAATACCCCCACCAGTTCTGCAGGATATTCCCGTGAAACTATGGGGATGGAGGTCACGAAGTTTGTTCCGGAGCGGGTGCCCCTGATCTAATGTTCTGAGCGGCAACAGGGAAAGTTGGCAACTTTGAGGTGTGCGCCGGATGGCGGTGGCTTGCAGAGGAGGATTTTGCAAGGGACTCCCTTCCAACAAGCAACGTTCTCTCTGTAGACTGCCTCCTTGAGAATTCAAAATGGGCTCCGTCGCCTTTGATTTTTAGGATTTCATACATCTTACTTTTTTTCATACAAATGCCAAAACGCTACTCCGCTGGCCGACAAAGTTGTAGTCTGATTGACCGCATGTAATAAACTTCGAGCTGGTATGAAGTGTACAAGGTTGGATATAAAAATGTCAAGCATTACAGTGCAACGAGACAACGCACGTAACATCATGTACAGTATGTTTATAAGGAAAGATTAGCTGAGTACCCGGCGTGGCGCGGATACGTATTAACTCCATATTGATTTCTCCCTCTCTCCCTTCGTCCACTTCCTCCACCCCTTCTCTCTGTCTATCTCCTGTTCCCCTTCTCTGTGTCCATCTCCTCCTCTTGCCCGCATCTCGTGGTCGTGCGGTAGCGTTCTCGCTTCCCACGCCCGGGTTCCCGGGTTCGATTCCCGGCGGGGTCAGGGATTTTCTCTGTCTCGTGATGTTAGGTTTAAGTAGTTCTAAGTTCTAGGGACTGATGACCATAGATGTTAAGTCCCATAGTGCTCAGAGCCATTTGAACCATTGAGCCATCTCCTCCTCACACTCTGACCGTTTCCTCTTCCCTTCCATCTCGTCCTCCTCGTTTCTCAATCCGTCTTACCCTCCCCTTCTCTCTTTTCATCTTATCCTCTCCCATGTCTCCCTCGATTCCACCCCCCCCCCCTTCACGCTCTCTCTCTCTCTCTGTCCATGCCCCCCCCCCCCCCCCCGCCGGCATGTCTGCTTCCATCTTTAGAAGGATATTTTTAGCGGCGGCTTTGGCCACGTACGTGCATGTCACATTTATTTCACATGTAGTTATTGTATTTCACGCGTATTTATACACATATTTTGCCTGTATCACTAACGAATTTCGCCCTACACTTTGGTTTTCATATAGACCAATGTATCCAGTGTATCCTGAACTGTGTGTCGTACAGTGACATAATATTGTACGTTCCTATAGTGGTATATTTAGATACTGTCTGCGAAACATGTTGCGAATTGAGTCAGTAGGAAATAAGTAATAAATTTGAACGTCATGCATGATGTGGCGGTCCGTCGGAGTGGCCGTGCGGTTCTAGGCGCTACAGTCTGGAACCGAGCAACCGCTACGGTCGCAGGTTCGAATCCTGCCTCGGGCATGGATGTGTGTGATGTCCTTAGGTTAGTTAGGTTTAATTAGTTCTAAGTTCTAGGCGACTGATGTCCTCAGAAGTCAGGTCACATAGTGCTCAGAGCCATTTGAACCATGATGTGGCAGTTTTCCACGCATCGCAAGGTTTATGATGTCATGTCTCCTGAAATATGTGTCGTACAACGATATAATTCTTCAGATACGTTCTGTGGTATATCTGAATACAGTCTTCTGCCAAATCCGTTGTGAACAGAGTTAGCAGTAAAGTAGTAATAAATTAATACGTCGTACGTAATGCAACAGCTGTACTGCGTGAACATTTTGTGTGTTGGGGGAGGGTAGGGGGGGGGGTGTCATTGAGAGAAAGTCTCGTACAGGTTTGAAATTATGTATGAAATTGGTTAGAAGCCACTAAGTGCTCTTATTCTCAAATAGGCCTACTAGATGAATATAGTCTGGCCATATGGGCGTCATGAGGTACGCCACTTTTCCAGCTCCACTCCCATCCCATTGATAGCTAGGTTATTACCACCACGCCGATTCTGTGCAGACAATACATGATATGTGCTCTAATTTTGGTTCAAATCGCTCCAGTGGTTTACGGAACATACATGGTACGTATCAATTACGCAGCAGCTTTTTCACTTATAAACGACATTAGACTGTCCGTTGTTCGTCAATAGATAGTTTTACCCCTCACGCAAGAAGGTAAATCTACCGGCGCGTGTCAAAATTCGACGGCTGTAGGATCGTGCCCCGTACACAATGTGCGATATCGATCCTCGATAGCAGTGTTCACGTTGGTCAAAAATCCATGACTGGCACGCAGATGTGTTATCAGTGGGTTTAGGGTGACCGATTTAAAGGCCATGAACGATCTCAGCGGCCCCGCACGTCTAGCACTCTGGAGGACAGCCATATTGTTATCTTGGCTCTGCTTGACAGCGCACGTAACTTGAGGCAAGAAGTAAGCTTATCTGAGGTGAAGAAACCAGGGGTGGCGGCGTCTGGAGCACCACGCGCTGTCAGCATAATGAACCATTTTGTGACCTCCTTGCCTCGGCAGAAGAAGGAGCCGTACCGACAACACTGGATGCAGAACTGGCAACACTTTGCCATTACAGACGAGTTCCGATTCTGTGTTCAGGGACATGTACGTGTATGTAAGCTCCAAGAAGAACGAACACTGCCAGACTGCATTCTGCATAGTCATTCTGCACACGACACAAAGCCCTCGAGGTGGAACGTTTTCAACGCGAAGACACGAAGATCTCGGCAACCAAGAGTATAGGCATCTTTCTCTACATAGTGAGTAGCACGGTCTATTTTAGTGAGTAGCACGGTCTATGTCAAGGTCGTTAACGACGCTACGTGTGACTGAATCATCTGGGAAACGAATCACGGCCTCCGATTTTGTCACGCCGATGGGAACGTAGGTAATGTTAGCGTGAACCACGCCGGAATGGGCACGAGGGTCATCGGTATATTGAATTACTGACCGAGGAAGTCGTCGCCTCGCTCCGTCCATGTGTCACGGCATACAGCCACACTGAGGAGGAATTGACGCAAATCAGCACTTCCTGTCCTGAAGGGAGTTCGGGAAGTCCGGGTCGACCTACACAGCCACTTGACTACGTATCTCCAAATCTGTGGATTCCGCGCCGTTATTATGTGCAACGGCCAACGCGGGACGTGTTTCAGGTGTGGCACAGAGGGACATATCGATTTCGACTGCATAAAACGCAGAATTACGCGACTCCCACCTGAAGCCACATTGATCTCATCGACACAGACCACTATGTCGGCGAGCCATACGTCTCAAGCTGGCTCACGGCACCGGACGCCGATCCCACCGTGCAGACGATGCAGCAGACTGCTGGCGACGCGGCCGATGACTAAAAGATACAATTCGAGTCACTCAGGTTGCCGACCGAGGCTTCTGAGCCGGAATGTCGCGGCTTCTCACCACCGTACTACGTAGCGACTGATATTCGAAAACAGCGTTCCCCAAGACGCTACAAACAGAGACGCAGGACGGCGTCGGAACAACGAGATCTACAGTCAGTAGAAGACGACAACAATGCCCAGCCGGACGCCGCACATCAGAACACGACAGCGCATAGCCAGAGTGACGGACCGCCACAGCCGACGGAGGTGTCTCAACGCGTCACTCTGGCTAATCGTATGACGGTTGTCATTCAGGATAAAACACACACCTCCTTACTGGCACCCCAGGCGTCCCTCCCATGGGCGGAAGACCACGTGGAAGACGGGCGAGCCCCCGCAACGACGGCGTGGAGCGAAGACGCAAACGACACACACGACCAGGCACTAGGAACGGCGCAGACAGCGCCAGCCCCCTAGATATGTTCCATACCGCTCCGTATTACGTAAAAAAAGGGTGGCGATGTCATATGATGAGTTGTATACTTGTATAAATACACTACTGGCCACTAAAATTGTTACACCAAGAAGGGTGTACATGGACAAATATATAATACTAGAACTGACATTGGATTACGTTTTAACGCAATTTTGGTGCATAGATCCTGAGAAATTAGTACCCAGAACTACCACATTTGGCCGTAATAACGGTCTTGATACGCCTGGGCATTGAGTCAAACAGAGTTTGGATGTCGTGTACAGGTACAGCTGCCCATGCAGCTTTAATACGATACTACAGTTCATCAAGAGTAGTGACTGGCGTATTGTGACGAGCCAGTTGCTCGGCCACCATTGACCAGACGTTTTCAATTGGTGAGAGATCTGGAGAATGTGCTGGCCAGGGCAGCAGTCGAACATTTTCTGTATCCAGAAAGGGCCGTACAGGACCTGCAACATGCGGCCGTGCAATATCCTGGTGGAATGTAGGGTTTCGCATGGATCGAGTAAAGGGTAGAGCCACGGGTCGTAACACATCTGAAATGTAACGTCCACTGTTTAAAGTGTCGTCAATGCGAACAAGAGGTGACCGAGACGTGTAACCAATGGCACCCCATACCATCACGCCGGGTGATATGCCAGTATGGCGATGACGAATACACGCTTCCAATGTGCGTTCACCGCGACGTCGCCAAACACTGATGCCACCATCATGATGCTGTAAACATCCGAAAAAATGACGTTTTGCCATTCGTGCACCCAGGTTCGTCGTTGAGTACAGCATCGCAGGCGCTCCTGTCTGTGATGCAGCGTCAAGGGTAACAGCAGCCATGGTCTCCGAGCTGATAGTCCATGCTGCTGCAAACGTCGTCCAACTGTTAGTACAGATGGTTGTTGTCTTGCAAACGCCCTCATCTGTTGATTCAGGGATCGAGACGTGGCTGCACGATCCGTTACAGGCATGCGGATAAGATGCCTGTCATGTCGACTGCTAGTGATACGAGGCCGTTGGGATGCAGCACGGCGTTCCGTATTACCCTCCTGAACCCACCGATTCCATATTCTGCTAACAGTCATTGGATATCGACCAACGCGAGCAGCAATGTCGCGATACGATAAACCGCAATCACGATGGGCTGCAATCCGACCTTTATCAAAGTCGGAAACGTGATGGTAGGCATTTCTCCTCCTTACACGAGGCATCACAACAACGTTTCATCAGGCAACGCCGGTCAACTGCTATTTGTACATGAGAAATCGATTGGAAACTTTCCTCATGTCAGCACGTTATAGGTGTTGCCACCGGCGCCAACATTGTGTGAATGCTCTGAACAGCAAAACATTTGCATATCACAGGATCTTCTTCTTGTCTGTTAAATTTCGCGTTTGTAGCACGTCGTCCTCGTGGTGTAGCAATTTCAATGACCAGTAGTGTATGTGGTTGACGCCCCTCCCTCCCCCTTCCCCTCCCTCACACCCTGTGCTCAGGCGACTAACACACAAGGTTGCAAAGATTAATACCAATACAACTGGTGCACGGACGAAGGTCCAACTGCTACGTTGGGTGCTCCGGGCTTAGAATGTCGACATCGCTTTGTCGCAGGAGGTGAAGCTAGACACGATCCCCGCCACCTATAAATCCACATGTGATCCCGTCGTTTGCAGAATGACCATCTGTCTGGCTGACGACCATCCCGTATCCCACGTGTCTCTATACCCCTCTGCAAAGCTGAAAGGCATCTGTTTCTTTTAGTTTTGTGAATGAATCTACAGGTTTTTTTTAACGATAAGTGTTGATGACAACATTCAACTATGAGAAAGCATAGATAAAACTTAATGCGAAAATCTTAAGAAAATCGTCCCACGTCTGAAACTTATTGTAATGACAAAATCTAACTATGAAGTTTGATAAAAGAAAACTGATCGCTTTCAAAGTACAGTTGGTCCCTGTGAAATTTAATTAAAGAAAGATTCTGCTTTCTACACAATTTGTCTTACCGGGTTGGAAACTAGTCTAAAACTTCAAAGTGTAGGTACAGAGTCAAGCAGAGGTGCAATGCGTACTCTAAAAGTATTTCTGTCATTCTTGGTTCATAATTTTTTGATATTTGTTTTTAAATAATTGAAAATGAATTGACTCTTGGGATGTGGACAATGATTCTGGTTTAAATGAACTCTATTCCAATTTCATTTCCTTAGAGTTAAAAACATTTAGTGAAACTTAAAAAATACTTAAGCTTGCTCTGAATCACGTAACAGTAATCCAAGAATTATAAAAACTGAACCTCACATGTCCAATCTCTCCTTAACCAAAATACAAAACTAATTCTTAAATACATTTCTTTCTCAATGATGTGTAAATCCTAGTAAAAAATCGAAAGCAAAAAGATTCCTGATCCGGATGTGTGAAGAACCAAGATGCTGGATTGTCAAACTGCCGCCTCAAATAAAACAAACTCAATCATTACTTGTAAACCATTTTTCATAAATATAATTGTAGCAAAGTAAAGATCAATCAATTTTCTCTACAGAATCAATCTTCATAATATAATTCCAAACATCTCCATTGTTTTCCCATGCTGCTACTAAACCAAAACTCGACTGTTCACGCCTAACAACATAGTTCAAGTAACTGTCTCTTCTACTCTACTCGTGATACTCGCGATCAACAGATAAACCTGACGCGCATCTCCGCACAGCAAAGCGACTCATCTCCGTACGCTGCAGCATCTCTGTTGAGACTGCGCGTATGTGTAATCAATTCTAACCTTACAAGCGCGATTTCAGACATCCAAAACCAGAAAAAAATCCTATAAAAATTACACACACCTGTCAAGGGGAATGACTCTCACAACTAAGAGAACGTGAATCGTAAATGCATACTCTACGCCGGGGACAACTCGGCCCTGCAAGCAACCCAGATTTTACTCTGAAGCTATTGAACCACTTTTCTTGGGAGGTACGAGAACGCGGTCCTCGTGTGTGTGCTACATCCCGAAGACCATTCCGTGTTAAGAGATTTGTATGATGGTGCGCGACCTACATCTCACTGATACGTGGGAAACATGCTGATTCTTCCGGTCACACCTTCCTCACCAACCACTTACCCAGCTGTCTCCACCGAATATACGAGGTATCGTATGAGTCCTCCAAACTCCGTCCGCGTTTGTAGGATGCCGAGCGCTGGCCATTCTTTTTCTCGGATCACAGCTCTATGATCTGATCAGTGCTTGGCCCGGATGTGATGTCCTGTGTAACTGTATACCGTGGAAGATGGCCACGTCGTGAAAATATATAATACATACAGCGCTGCGGTCGGCGACGCCTGTATAAAACAACAAGTGTCTAGCGCAGTTGTTGGATCGATGACGGCTTCTACAATGGCAGGTTATCAAGATTTCAGTGAGTTTGAACGTGGTGTTACAATCGGCATACGAGCACGAAACATCATCGACATAGGCTTTAGGAGCCGAAGGCCAATTCGTGTACCCTTGATGACTGCATGACACAAAGTTTTATGCCTTGCCTGGGCCCACCAACGCCGTTTTCGACTGTTGATGACTGGAAACATGTTGCCTGGCGGGACGAGTCTCGTTTAAATTGTATCGAGCGGATGGACGTGTGCGGCTGTGGAGACAACCGCATGAATCCATGCTCCCTCTACGTCACGTGCGGGTGGACTGATATGGGGCCAGTGATACGTTTAGATACGACTCTCGTAACACGTACTTAAGCATCCTCTCTGATCACCAGCATCCATTCACGTCCATGTGCATTCCGACGGACTGGGGCAATTATAGCAGGACAATGCGACACCCCACAACTCCAGAATTGCTACAGGGTAGCTCAAGAAACACTCTTCTCAGTTTAAACACTTCCGCTGGCCACCAAACTCCCCAGACATGGACATTATTGAGCATATCTGTGATGCCTTGCAACGTGCTGTTTAGAAGAGATACCATCTCCTCGAACTCTTACGGGTTTATAGACAGCCCTGCAGGATTCATGGAGTCAGTTCCCTCCAGCACTATTTCCGACATTAGTTGAGTCTTTACCACGTCGTGTTGCGGCACTTCTGGGTGCTCGCGGGGACCCTACACGATACTAGGCAGTTTCTTTGTCCCTTCACCCATCGATGAAGTTTTCCACTGATCGTGTTGCAGCCTTGGTTTCAATATAGGTTAATCTTTCCTTGTTGATAATAAGCTGGAGACCAGATATTGTCGTGGTGCGTGTTAGTTGCAGTTGGGCTCTCGGCCACTACCGACTGAGGCGAGCATGGATAGTGCATTCGTCGGCAGTACTCGTTAGCCGTCTTAACGCTCTTATAGCGTCGTTGCTTAAGTTTCAGTGTGGAAGCAATCAAATTGTGGCATGTAGATTGAAATATTGAATGTTATCAAAAGTGTTAATGTTTACTGAGTGTCTGAAGAAATTATTATAATTCGTGAATTCGTGACCCCGTAACAATCGATGGTCTCACCTGAAACAATCTCCGTAGTATCCCTGGATGATTTATTTAATGAGATTAACTGACAGAAATCTTTCTGGAAAAGTGACGAGAGACTGCGGCCTAATATAGCGGTCCTGGAGAAATAACGTTTCATCTACAAGATGAAGATTGATGTCAGCGGGTGGCCGCAGCATTGGCAACCAGTGAACGCTGGTTCTTCAGATATTGCTTCGATTGCACCAGAATGACGATCCAACGTGTGCCAGTCCGGTATGGGAAAGTAGTGGCCGAGTGGCACCGACACCGTACTGCGTGAATTCGATACCCAACCTTCGTCTCCAGAAAACCAACACTAGCAGCACGTAATCAAGGCGAAGACACTGTCCCTGACACACTGCAAGCTACAAGAAATGGTCGCGGCGACGTAACAAGGCAGGTGAAGAACCTCTTGCATGTACCAGAGCGTGATCGAACACCGTCACCGTCATCGGCAGTTCATCACGACTCCACCACAGAGGACGGCCAACTGGTTGCAACCATAGTGACCACCGTTGGCACCTTTGTGGAACATTACCCTCACTTCTGTGACGCAAAGAACGTGGACGAAAGAGCACAGAGGACATATGACAAGAGACACGCACCCTCTACGATACGGCGGCAGCGTCACTGGCTGAGGAAACCATGTCGAACGATGTCAATAAGACAGTCGACAAAGGAGCGGTGAACCAGTCGAATGGGCCAGACGGTCTGCCAATTGAATTTTACCGAACTCTTTGCGGCTCAATTGTGTGGGTATGTAACGGGAATTGATGACCCCCCAACCTCAGTATATCGCCTGGCTTCGGCACAGGTCTACTAGAACCGAACCACAAGTCCTCTCGAGGATAGGCAACTGTTGCGTACCATCCACTTACCGTATTTAACACGAACTATAAGATCTACGTTAGACTTCTGGCAGTACGTATACAGGCAGTGCTACCGCTCATAGTTTTCCCAGAGCAGAAGTCACAACTGGGCGAAATCAGTCTACAAATGGCCACGAGCGAATTCAGTGTCTCCTGTCGGTAGTGACCCTCTGGGTCTCCCACTGCCTTTCATCGACGTTCTACGATGGCCATTAACTGGTGCGGTCTCAAAAGCGCGGGTCAGTGGTAGGATGGCGGGAACGGTGCCTATTTGGTGCTCTGTACGGCAAAGAAGCCGCCTCTCCACAGTGTTAACATTGATTACCTTGTATCCACCCATAAGAAATCTGATAGCCCACGTTTCAGGTGTCATACGACATATTCACACCTTTCACTGTCGAGTATTTGTCGACGACTGTCTCCAACTTGTACAATCGGGTGCCGAGATTTGTGTCGCCCTGGATACGGGAATGGCATAGGCAGTCTTCTGAACGTTGCCAAGCCATCAGTCGCGAACTTCCTACGTGGCCTTCTGCACGATGGTGAGTTGCGCCTGCCTCAGGTTGATGAACTTCGATACTTGGACTTCACCTTCAATAACAATGTGCGTCGTATGGTGACGATGAATTACAGAATATTGTTATAATCAGCCTGCACAGACATTCGCCAGCACCTCCTACGCAGCCTAGACCTTCTCCAGCTAGTGTAACTCACAAATATTCATATGGCGTCAACATTGGTTTCACGCAGCACAAGTCTTGTCTGTGCCAGTGGTGCTGAGGCGCCAATTTCAGGCGATCTTTGGATATAATATTTCTGCAGGCCTATATCCAAGGTTCGCTACGACACTCACATCCCCTCTCCACGTGAGGGTGTACTGGAGCTGGTCAATACGCAGGTGAGGGTGATGGCCTTATACAAGAGCACAGTGATGAAACTAAGGAGACGACACCACACGGCCCTCATGCACAGTCTCCTTGAAATTCTCATGCCAGCTTCTACTTCATCACCGGCGACGGTTGCACATGTTGCACCCTGTCTGTCCCATACTTCCGACTTCATCGTAGAATACACCTATGTATATACTGGACTCCCGACCACACGACCACTGAGAGCGAAGGAATTTTTGCAATTACTATTGTGATATTGTCCCCATAATTTCATAAAAGCTAAGCTATCAGTAGTTCAATAGCCAATAGTGCGGTCATCGATCCAAATACCTTTGTTCCTGCTACAGTCAGGGCATAGTGGTACCGATTGTCAACCTCAAATATGCGACGAAGCTCCGTCTCCGCCTCCAACTGATCGATCCCCTCAGCTCCCGAGTTTTTCCCTCCACCGACGAACAGTGATTTACGTGTACAACGTACTACGAATTATGACAGTTGGTGTCGCGTCTTCTAGCATGTTACCTCCCCACCCCACTCACAGTTGTTAAACCACGAATGCCTCCCTATTCAGCGGATTCTCACCTCCCAGCCACCAAACATAACACTACGACATGGTTTAACGACATGTACACTGTGTGACCGAGCGAAGTGGCGCAAGCGGTTGCCACTCTGGATTCGCATTCGGAAGGGCGACGGTTCAATCCCGCGTCCAGACATCCTGATTTATGTTTTCCGTGATTTTACTAAATCGTTTCAGGCAAATGCCGGGATGGTTCCGTGAAAGGGCACGGCCAACTTCCTTCCCCATCCTTCCCTATTCCGATGAGATCGATGTCCTCGCTGTTTACTCCCATTACCCAAATCAATCAATCAACAAACCAACCAATCCACTGTGTGTCTCTTTCGGTCACTGCAGTATGTCCACGACACACTCGAACGTACTCCGCGATACGAATACTACTTCGCCAACTACTTGAGAGGGATACTTTGCGACTGTCAACCACCACCCCCCTTCCCCCCGTCCTCCCCAACCACAGTTAAGGGGTGCCGAGCACGCGGTGGGGCTTTACACCACAGACCATCGCCGGAGTAGCAACTCCATAATTGGTGCAGTACAACATCCTCCGCGAAGAGGAGACATGCACGAAGAACGGTACCTATTTCTTCTCGCATTACAATTTTTTTCTGGTTGCGTCTGTGGAACATCGCAGTGTCACGCTCACAGTGTGTAGCCCGGCTCTTCTACTCTACGACACTGCTTTTTGCAAAAAGTGTGGGTAGCGTCACTGATTAGCAATGTAAAACGCCCTAGATGCCTGGTTCGAACCTATCCACATCTTAAATTTTGAATAAAACTCATTAGCAACGACCAACGAAGAGGAAATGGAAAATTAGGTGGTTGTCGGTTTCGGAAACGCAGATTTAACAATTAGAAAAATCAAAACAACATTCAGTGAAAGTAAAGACAATGGCATCAAAATTAAGAGTTCAATGGGATTTTTGCTATTAAGCGCGGAAGAGAGAGCGGATGGATGAAAAGAATACATTGAATGTCTTAACAGGGGGAGGGAGAAATTGTTGGTTTGACTCATCAAGAGAAGTCGGCATGGGAGACATAGAGGATGCACTGTTAGAATCAGAGTCCCATAGATCTTCGGAAGACTGGCGCTCAAGTACGGCAGGAAGTATACATTACATTCCTTGGGAATTACTAAAAACAGTGGGGAAGTGGCAAGCCAACGACTATTGAATTTCGTGCATAGGCTCAATCAGACGGCAGGCATACAATCAAACATTCAGAAAAATATCACACACACATCCTATTGACAGAAAGGGCAGATGAGAGCGTCAATTATCGCACAGTAAACCTAACTACTCACGCGTTGACAAGATCAATATACAGATAAAGAGAAAAGGTAATCGAGGAGTTGACGCACTGTCGTGGACTTTCGCATACTATCCCTGCAACCCACATTACATACAAGTTATGCAGTCAGCGAGAATCCCTACGACAGATACTCGAGGGCTGTCTCACCACATGTGGCCACCAGACGGCGACCGAGGCGCCACCAGAGACCATTAGCCCCACGGACCTCTTTCCTACGACGGTCACGTGACAGGAAGCAAAACTGACTGTATGCTGGCGCTGGGGGGCCGTACTTAGGCCGGCACTCGGGCCGTGGGAGGCAGTTAATTCTGAACGGTCTTCTTGGGCCAGGGGTCGTATGCTTATGCATTTATTCAATCAGCTCACTTCGGTTTCTGCAACGTGACTACCCGGAAGAAGATGTGGTTATCGACCACAGCACTTGTATTATTTCTCTTATTGTCTTTAATTCGGATTCGCCAGGCAGAAACTTTCACTTAAGGAACTTGGAGACTCTGCTCTCTCCCAGATATTGTTTCTAAACGAGAGGTGCAAAACTTTAATCAGACTTCGTTCTACGTTATGAGTGTTAAAGCATTTAGTCGGACTTGGTTCTATAATCGGTGTGCCAAGAACTTTGATTCGATTTTGCTTCTATGCCACAAGCGTTAAGAACTTCAACTCAGTACTTAGGTTTTCTGCTTTACCAGGTTTTCTGCATGATTTACTATTTATGATTGGACTACAAGATTTTAATTCATTTAAACGTTAACTTGCCTTACAGTGAGTGCTAAGGCATTCCGAGGTGACTTGTTATGTCATATCTGTGCAAAGAACTTTTACGTCAGAACTTGTTTTCTTTATTTCCAGGCCTTCGTCCTGAAGTACTGTTTATGTTCTACCAGAAGACTCAACATATTTATGATTGCCAGGAAGGAAAACTGTATTTACTTATTTCAAAAAAGCTTCGTCTGACGTTGCAGGGGATTATGGACGCAAGAAAAACAAGGAACGTTCATGGGATCTGTCGACCTAGAGAATTAATTCTACAATAAAAAATGGTACAAGGTGATAGAAACACTGAGAAAATAATAATAGGTTGTAGGGAAAGGCGTGTAATTTGCAGTGATTGTAGACAAAGATGCATTTTTCACGCCTAATGTTCAATATATAAATGGAAATAAACAGTGGTGAAAATAAAAAAGTATTTTCAGAATGGGAATTAAATTTCAGGTTGGTGGTATGCCAATGATAAGATTCGCTGCTGACGTTGGCCACTGACTGTGAAGAAGAATTGCGGAACCTGTTGAATGGAATGTATATTCTGACGAGTACAGACATAAGATTGAGAGTAAACCGAAAAAGATAATGAAATGCAGCAGAAATAAGACCGTCAAAAAACTTAGTATCTGTATTGGTGTGGCCACGATGTAGACGAAGTTATGGTATCTGCAACCGTGGAAGATAAATAATACATGACGGACGAAGTATGAAGGACGTAAAGATCAGACTAACACAGGAAAAGAGGACATTTCTGGCCAGAAGAAGTTTACTAATGTGGACTGTGGAGAAACTGGAAAAGAAGAGACACGAAATATTCGATATGCGGTGTTACAGAAGGATGGGGCTAGAGGGAGTTGTACAGGACAAAATCTGTAAGGAGAAGAGAAAGATACGAATAACGTAACAAATAAACGAGTAATCAGAGTGCACGTGATACTCTAAGATGTAGAGCTTAACACAGGAGGGGAATTAGTAGCGCGCCTCATCAAACCAGTCAAACTGATGAGTAGAAAAAGAGAGTATTAACTATCCCGTATGAGTACAGCGGTGTGGAAAAGTTAAAGATGAAAGTGTTTTTCGTATTATGTGTCATTGTGAAGTAACATAGCTCGATGAAAATTGGACCATGCATACAAAGAATTGCAAGAGTGTAGTATAGTATAGCATGCAACTGAAAGAAATACGCAGTGAAACGAACAGAAATGACAATTCTATTTAATAATTAAACTGAATTCACCGCGATGTATGGTATATGGACTTTACTAAAGGTGCGAATTGGTTTTTAATGCAGTGTGTGATGACTACGAATAGCAATTCATGCTCCGCAAGGTGCTTACATACTGGCCACAAGGAGTAAGGTGGTCTTGTGCGAGGACGTTCCGTTCCTCCACAAACGTGATTGACAACTTTCGAAGAGTCGTTAGTGGATGTCGACGTGCTGCAAAACATCTCCCCACCACATCCCATATTAGTTCGATGGGACTTATGTCTGGAAACTGGGCAGCCCAGTCCATTCACCGAATGTCACCTTGTTTCAAGGGTTCCCACACTTGTGCTCTTCAATGCGGATGCGGCTTGACGCTCATAAAATGAAATCACATTTCGTCCTTCTTGCAGTTTCCCGTTGATTTTTCCCCGTCTGAAGCAACCTGGATGTCGTCTCCGGGCCATGTTTTGACGAGGAACACCACCACAGCGCACCGCAAATGCTCGCTGATGGATACACAGTCTTTTCTCATTTCTTCAACTGCCTCGTGTTGTGTGACCATCCCATTTGGCGCTATACCTACTGTATCTATCTGGTCCTTAAGTTTTGCACTGTGATGTTCGACTCATAAAATGTTTTATTTTAGGACTAAAAAAAAAAGACGGAATCCTATAAACGGCTTGAAAATAACACATAGTTATACAGATGGCAGTCGATGCTAAATGCATCTTCGGATGAGCACCCAATGAGCAGAAATGAATATTAGAGGCTGCAAGAAGTTTGTCCTGAGGAAAGAATGTTAGGCAATTCGTTGTAAACAGCTCATAACAACATCAGAAACATCTACTCGTCGCCGCGTTTAATGTGTGTACGGCAGAAGTTACCATATTTAAATTTCAAGACTGATTTAAAAACTTGTAAATTATATATTACAAGAACATAGGCGCTTTTCTGACTTCTTTAGGTGTATCTACGACGCTGATGTACAGGTATTTTTCCGACAAACGTAGTAATGTAAAACCCACTATTGCGTGCATCACTTGCAACCTTTGCTCAGAATATTTATGCACACAAAGCTCTCAGAGATTCTGTTCATCGAAGCAGCTCTTGCAGCGCACTGGATTCAAACATACGACCTGTTATTTTAAGCGCTGCTTCAAATAGTTTGTATGAAATAAGTTCCGGGATGCCATTAAGATTCACTTGTTTGCAAACACCATAAAATAGTAACAGTTTAGCATTATGAAACGACTGGTCTTAAAAAAGTTAATCAAATGCGAGAACATAGTAAACCGACTATCACATAAGAACAAGCTCTGAGTATGTCCTATCGTGCCAAATGGCGAGATAGGCGCGCACCCAAATCTCTTGCTTGCATCGTCAGACCTTGTAACATTTCGTACATCCTTCATAAGTTGACAATGTTGTTCTTTTTCTGTGCTTTCTGGTTTACTGTACAGCGTTATTACTGTAGTGAAGCTGTTCCTCGTACCAATTATGCCAAAAGCGGAGTTAGATACTTTATAAAGAAAGATCACCGTTTTGCGCCGTACTAATAAGAAGCGAACACCAGCAAGCAGGATATTTCATGTTCATAACCCATTCTTTCTATAATGTGGCAAGATCCTTTCTCAAGGCTCGTTTTCCTCTCCCCACTTTCTTGAGTCACCACCGCACCATATGGTCCAGTCGTTACTGACCATGACATTCGTTCAGCGCTGTCATGAAGACTGGGAGGAATTTATGAACAAAATCCTGACTGCAGATGAGACACGGGTGCTGTATGTGAACTCTGAAACTAAGGAAAAGTCGAGACGGTGGCTACGTACTCATGATCTCAACAGGCCAAGAAATTAAAGAAAATTCTGTCTAACCGCAAAATAATGTTTACAGCTTTTTGGAATTACCAAAAAATTTTGACAACAGTATTCATAAAAGTAACCGTTGAGAATATTGTGACATGACAGATTAATTGTGAGACCCCCACGAAAGGTCAATACAAAACAAATAATTACGAAACAAATAATTCTCTTTCACGACTTGGTGCAGCCTCATACTGCCAATCTGACAAACGAAAAGCTAAGAATTTTTGGCTGGGGAGTGTTTCAATATCCTTCCTAACGTACGGACACGGCGCAAGCTTTTCACCTCTGCCACTAGGTCGCGGCCGACCACAGCTACCAAAAGGCAGCTGGGCGTGGTGCGTGGACTGCTGGCTCCCCTTTTCTCGGCTTTACTCGTTCCTTCCCCAAGAACTCGATACAACGCAACTTTCAATTTGGCGATGCCGTTGCGGCATTTTTCGGATGGCACGACTGTCTTCAGTTCGGAAGGAACGTGGTATCAGCGCTGTCTACCCTTTGCTATTTGTTGGTGGTCTGATATTCGTTCACAGGTTCAGTGAGCGCTTGCACAAAAAGTGGCGGGCTAGTAATCTATCGTCATAAAACCTTAAAAATGAATCGGAATGACAGAAGAGATAGATGAGAATTCTCAGTATTGAATATGCAGTTGTATAATCGACGTATACTGCAAATTTTTTTGTGGAACGATATTACAAGACCATTCAGAAGGAATAGTAAAGACATATTTAACACTGAAAGAACAAAAAAGAACAGCGATCAACGAACAGAGTTCACTGTTCCGTACATCAAGAAGCATTTTGTTTTAAATCTGCAGGCGTTTACCACGGGAAGAAACTGAATTCAGTTTCTGAAGACGCACGCAGTATTACACTGTCTGATGCAACAGTTTTTGACGGAACTGAACGAAGAGTATGGAGACTTTATATATTACTGCGAACTATGTTGGTTAAGCCAACGGGCATACCTCGAGATGTTCTTGGATTTTAAGTCCGCTATTATTGAAGTATGAAAGAAACAGATTGGAGAAACGAAAATTAGAACACCTGGAATGGACTGCAGACCTTGCATTTTAAGTGGACTTTTCGGCACATCACCCAAAGTAAGACAATGCAGGTTCAGAAATACGTTATTTCTGATTTGATGCGGATGCATTTAAAAATAAAATCGCATTGTAGAGGTAAAAAATCTGACAAAACACATTCTAGTTCCCTAAGGTCATAGGAGTTACAGGAGAAGATTTCATTGTGTTCTTGAAAAAAGTACAAGGATAGTTTTCTAAATGTCGTTTGAGGACACTATCAACCTGTTTTCTAATTATTTTTGAGACCGTCTGCCCCTGTGCATATACAGATGTAACAGGTTGATCTGAAAAGTAATTTCCGTTTTAAAGAAACGTTATTTAATGTTAAAACTGTTCAAGACATCAACACTGTTGTCATTAGGGAGAGTCTCCGCCTCTCCATAATGAGTTTTCAAACATGATAAAATAGTTCTATCTGAATATGTGAGTGAATGCCGTTTTTTCGATTATCAAACTAAATAAGTCATGATTATGTGGCAAACGAGTGAGAAAATCTGTGAAATTGTCTCCTTCTGTCTCTATATGGTTACAGATTGTACCAGATCAAAATTATATATCTTCAGCAAGCAAAAAGTAACTAAGCAATACTGAAAATTTTTCTCGCTTGTGATCTGTGCTAATGCGAAATATGATACCAAGTCGTATGCCGTACGACGGCATTGCCATTTAAATACCCCTCTTCCGCCTCTTTCCGTTCACAATCAGACAGCGTGGCGCGGCGGTGGGGGAAATGTTCAGTCTCGTTGAGCTCTATGGCACAAGGATCAGGACACGGATGCGAGACGAAGTCTTCGTCACAAAAAAGTGGTTCAAATGGCTCTGAGCACTATAGGACTCCACTGCTGTGGTCATAAGTCCCCTAGAACTTAGAACTACTTAAACCTAACTAACCTAAGGACATCACACACATCCATGCCCGAGGCAGGATTCGAACCTGCGACCGTAGCGGTCGTGCGGTTCCAGACTGTAACGCCTTTAACCGCTCGGCCACTCTGGCCGGCAAAAAGTCTTCGTCACCCATGCCCTAGGTGAAGGCGTGGATGGCTGCTCAGCGCTTCACGTTCGATGATGAGTTCAACGATGTTGTCAACAACCTGCTGAGGCAGCAATTGGCACCATACTCCGATAATGGGATAAGCAAGCTGTCTCAAGGTGTGGCAAATGGTCGAATTTGGGTGGCGACTATGTGGAAAAGTAATATGTACGTGCAAGCGCAAATTATATAGAAAACACTTTGGACTATTGTTTTTGTTTTTTTATTTTTTATTTTTATAAATGGCCAATGGGAGGTTAATGTTAGGTGATCTAGTGAAGTTCACATCCAAAACTTGATACATCTTCATTGCAGGTGATCTATGACGAGTCTCTACAAGAGGTTTCGTAGCGTCAGGCATGGATTGTGCAGAAATTGTAAACTACGACTGAAAGAGATCTCAACTGTGAACTGTAGGACGTTCTATGCTACAATACTGAACTTTGAATTGAAAATAATGTGGCTCCATGTTTTGGACAAGTCGTTTTATATAGATATGTAACCTCAGTTAACTAATATTTTGAAGCTAGGGTGAGTGGTTAATAAAGTCTATCCATCTGGCAAGAATATTATTCACGACTGATAAGTGTGCTGATCTGAGTTCTGGCTAGCATAACTTTTTAACCTACGAGAATGTTTGTAGACATCACCAGCCGAAGCAAGCTTGATTGTGGGCGCACTAAATAACTTCTCGGCATTTCTTGTGAATGTCCGTCGTATGTACTATTGTAACGGGTAATCGTTTAACGTATTTAAATTTAATCTTAGTAATGAGATTGGTGACATTTCCGGCCTCTCGTTCCGAGGAGAGGACACGTTTTCACTGCAATATGCAGTGTTCACGTAGCAGTGAAGGGATAACTGCTCTGTCGAGCAAGACAGTCTTCATTTCGCTGCCACTCTCTGTGAAAGGTTAACGTCACCGATAGGTGTGTTAAGGAGTTTTTTAAATCTCTTGAAAAGTTCATCAGCCTATTAACGAAACATGTTAATTTCATTGATTAAAAGACTTGGCTTTGGCTCTTGACTAAGAGCTCTTCCGCTCGGGGGCCACCACTCATGAACAACTTGCTTGGATGCACTTAATTATTTGTTAAATGTAACTGTTTCGTGGTTTGTAGCGACAGCTTACGTATAGGAAAATTCTGTTCTCCGGACCACGAGGTCGCAGCTGATTTGTTAATAACAGTGCTATGTTCAGTTGTAACTAATTAATATTTGTGTAATTACTTCGCGTATAAGTATCTTCAAGTAGTATAACATACTCGCAACAGAGATATTTAGGCAACTGATTTCAATTCTGCTGCAGTTATGTAATTTATTAACATTTTGTTCTGCATGGTAATTCATTCAATTTATCAGATTGTAGAAATGAAAACCCTTCGCTATGATGCGTCAATACTAATAAATATTATAGACATCAAGACGTATTTATATTATCGGTTTAATTTTTCCGTCATTTCTCATTAGGTGCTTCAGATATAAAGAACATAAATTCGGCCATAGGCCCGCAGCAGATAAATCTTACAACGAAGGTCATTCCAAAACCGTATACCGTTACGCTTTAGACTCAAGAGCATAATCTGCATCTACATCTACGAAATTACTCTGTTATTCACAATTAATTGCCTGGCAGAGGGTTCAATGAACCACCTTCAAGCTGTCTTTCTACCGTTCCACTCTCGAACGGTGCGCGGGAAAAACGAGGACTTAAATTTTTCTGTGCGAGCCCTGATTTCTCTTGTTTTATCGTGATGATCATTTCTTCCTATGTACACTCTATAAAATGGTAATACTGTTTACTCGCAGATACGTTCAGACACGTGAATACCGCAGATGCCATCAAGCGCAAATTCCTATTCAGCAAAAGTGCACTTTAAGAATTGAGATCCGCCCCCGGTAGCTGCGTGATCAGCGCGACAGCCTGTCAATCCAAAGGGCCCGGGTTCGATTCCTGGCTGCGTCGGAGATTTTCTCCGCTTGGGGACTGGGTGTTGTGTTGTCCTAATCATCATCATTTCATCCCCATCGACGCGCAAGTCGCCGAAGTGGCGTCAAATCGAAAGACTTGCACCAGGCGAACGGTCTACCCGACGGGAGGCCCTCATCACACGACATTTCATTTCAGAATTAAGATGGAATGATGCCCTACATTAATGTGTCCATGATTCAACTTAGGGAAACTATGCTTTTATACAGTAGTGGCTAGATAGAGCTGTAGGCTTACTGTGATGCTTACACGGTAGGGATTGCAAACTGCCAACTGCGGTTAATAGAGGCCTCCGTGAAACAAGGGCTTGGTTGGTTTCCATCAAGTTACACTTAGTACGTAGCAGCGTCAAACTTGCCTCATTTTGGCAAGCGGTCTCGACTTCCACCTGGTTTACTTTGTCGTCAGAGGCGCAATGAAGTGATGTACGCCCGAACTACAGGTGCGAGCCATGACGCGGCACTGAAGTGTATTAGCTGTGAAGCAGCGAGGGGGGTAAGCTCTAAATGGTGTTAATTAACTCATCAAGCACTCTTTTCGTGGTGCGTTAGGGGAAGGAGGATGAGGCGAACATTTTTTAGCATTTATCTGAGTCGTCTCTGTCTTCTTATCGCTTATTGATTTCGTTCCTCTTCTCAACATCTATAGTGAATGCATTTAATCTGTTTGGTTGACAATGAATATAGGGTGCTCTCATTTCTTATGCTAGACAATCGAAGTTAATGGATAAGCGGATAAAAACGTAGCAACTTCAAAAAATATTTTCTCTTTCCCTTACAGAATTCACAAGCCTGTGTCAACGTTAAAAAACATTTCTTTAAATTAATCAGTATTTTCCATTCCTATCTGCGGGATTTGTGTAAAAGCAAGTAAACTCTAAGTCACATAAGAAAAATCACGTTTTTACAGAAGAGGATGTTTAAAACTTCTGTCAGGTTAGACTAAAGTTTGCCAGATACTGACATAAATAGTCGAAAACAATAACAGTAGAGAGATTTTAGTAGGCTTTCATGATGGTATGTATAAAAAATGAGTTACATCAAAACTGTGCAGCATTGAAATCAGTATTTATGTCTAGATCAGAAAAAGTAATTGACAGTTTAGCACAATTTAGCGTGGAAGGAGGATATGTTCACAGTTCTCCGTAATACGCCTGATAATATGGTTGTGGAAGCTATATTTCTGTAGATTTTTCTGAATATATTCACATAATCCTCTGTTAACTTACATAACTGAGTTCTTTGTAATATCATAAAAGAATTATCACGTTTCTGTACACTTTCGCTACTAATTTCAAACATTCTGTGGCGTAAATTGAAAACGCCGCAGAAAGCTGTGACAATACCGAATCATAAGTTAGATTACCACTCACAAACAGCGTCTGCCGCAAACTGTGGTAATCGACACTTGGAGTAACGATATGACAGCGACGGCAGGAAAAGAAGGCTCGTACTATGATTCGGTGTTGCTATGGCAGCTGTTGCGTCAACATTTAGCTGTCAATCACCTTGTTTCCAGAATGAATCTTTAACTCTCAAGTGGAGTGGAGCCCAGGTAAAGCAATTTTAATCTACCAGAAAGTTTCACTTTGTTATTTTGACCCAGACGTAACACAGACAATTTGGCAGCTCGGAGAATGTAATCTTCCACATTGTTTCAACTTTAGAAAACAACTGCATTTAAAGTCACAGTGAGGACCGCTGTTCTGCGCTTTGCTACGTGTAACGCGACGAAGAAATTTTGATCTGATTCCCTTTTTTGTAATTATACTCTTGTACTGCTTTCCTACCAGTCGTTTCTCTGGCAATATTATGCACTGTTACTCACTTGTCGCCAATGATTTTGATTATGAGCCTTGGTACGTGACGTGTAACAGCTACGGTCGTTCAGTATGAATTTACCATGCATAATAGTTATTGAAGTGAAATATTTCCTTTTTTCTGATATAAGGACTTCAGAATTTATGTGCTTATGATTTCTGCCCCGCTGGCTGCCTATAAATCATATAAACCGGTTGTACGCATTTAAAATTATCGAGTTACACACTTGGACGATTTTACTGCAACTGCTTGTTACAACAAAAATGTGGAATCTCTCGTTTTAACGATGTCCTTCAGGTGAGATCCTCTATTCTCACAATGGAGCTTCCACGCTCCCTTTAACCTTCCTCGTCTCAGAGTCTTTTTTCCGCTTATTCTTTTCCCACTGGCGTAGTACGGCTTCCTTTTGGCGCTTGGACAATGAACGTCCTGGAACTCGTTTGTCGGCAACGAAACGATGGCAAACAGGTAGGAGGTCTGTAAGTCCATTACGCGTCTCTATTGTCTGCGCCGTGCGCCTCGCTGTATCGTCCAACTTGGTTACGGTCAATGTATCTGATATACAATAGCCTTATTATTTGAAGCACTTAGTAACCTTTCCTTTAGAACCATCATCTAAAACTGCCAATAAATTATCACATGAACTGCTGCGGCACGTTCCCAGGAGAAAGACACACCTTCTACTTTAAAATGTTTGTAAAAGAGAGTTGCTTTGCATTTACCCAGACTGTTCTGTATTTCTGACTATACAAATTCATACGCTCAAGATTCACATACGAAGCATGCAAACAGCATGCGATACCTAAAATATTCGAGATATTTCCGAAGGAACCTGCAGTATGACGATACGAAACCTCTTCCTATGAATTACAGAGTACCGAACATACAACCAATTACCAGGGAGATATAACCCTATAGCAAATTAGCATTTATTGTTTCACTGAAACGGATTAGATCTCTTTTCCCGATGGCTTCTGAGTTACTTGATTTATGAAATTATTATTCTGAAGAAGCAACAATCTACAATTTTGTGATACATGAAACTAAATGATGGTTTCTCTCTCCACATAGTAATCACCTTAGTAATAACTACTAATATAATCAGTTTCAGCCAGGTTACACGCCATTTTTGGGTTGACTAAGTACACCTTAAGCTGATCTGTTTTCTGACTGGAAGTTCAGTCTAAAGATAGTACGTAATCTGAGTGAAACTGGTCGTTTACGTTCTGTGACGGTTTCATTTCAGATGTTTAACTTATCCAATTCTCCTTGAGGAATTGAAGTAGTCGTGACACAGTACAATTATTAGGTAGAAATTAGAAAGGAAACATAACGAAACATCCACCTATCACTTAAGCACACTTGTTTGCGTTAACACAAGCAGTACAGGTTTACATAATTCCAAAACCAGAAAGAACCCAGCATACTGTACGTGCGAAACAGCTCGAAATTGTAGCCTACAACGTTCTTACAGACGTTGTACACGTCATCCGCCTACCCTACTGCATATCTGGTGTAGCAAGTCTGAGACTTTTCTCTTTCCTTCAGCAATCGTGGAGGTTTGACACGTCTGAAATGAAACCGCCGCAGAACGGAAACATGGGTTTCTGTTCACATATTATGTACTCACTTTATTCTACAAGTCTTACAAGTTTGTAACGGGAATTTCCGATGACCCTGTATTAATAACGAGTGCTAAGGATCAAATTTGTGGAGTGTGACACCATTTTTATTCGGATGTCTTCTGTCGTACGCGATATTCCAACGCGGTCAGAGAAAGTTTTAGATCGGAAATACGTATAACAGTATAGATTTATTCATTATATGTCACGAATATTTGAATGAGCCGACATTAAAAATGTGTTAGAGAGAAGAACTCCTAGCATCGATGGTTGTTATGTTTGCTTTATTCTAGAGTCAGCTTAAACATAAGACTTACTAGTTCAGAGAGTTTTTTGTGTGTGTTTACTGAGTACAGAATGTATTTTATGGTTTGCTTATTTCTGTTTCTATTTATTTCTTTTTTTCCTGATGATAAACGTAGCAGCTGTAGGCATTGGTGAACACAGCGATAACTATCTCAGTGAGCTGAGTTGCCTTCTGTCGGAAATTGATTAGTTATTTTCAACGGTATGTAGCACCATTTGAACTTAGACATTGACTCCTATCCAGAATTAGTCTTCTGTAAATATCTACAATTCTTCTAAGGTTTTAAGCTTCTTTCGTAACTGTCTTGGGTGGGAAGATGAGTCAAGTCGAAATTAAGGTCTTGGGAGACAAAGCGGTATAGAATGTGATGTGCAGATGTAGCTCTTATAACAGAAGTCAGTAATTGGGGCCAGAGAGAGAAAGAGAGAGAGAGAGAGAAGAATTACCCTCTATTTATCTGACAGCATGGAGCTCTGGGAACCCTTCTGACTTATGCACAAGCAGATAGAGTTCTTTCACAAGTAGTGGTCTTGCTGGAACTTAGAGAATGAAATGTGTTCCAAGGTTTTGCACATATCTCGACGATAAGCACTCAGCTTCACATCTCTTGGTAACCTTTGTTAAACATGGAAGCGGAAAGACAAAGAAATCTGAGTGCACCAAGGAAAAGACCACCCGAATTAAGCAGCGATGTTGCGGCGTTGATTTCTTTTGTGAAGTGACTGTTGGTGTAAAGGGTTATGGAAGTTGACGTTTCCAGTATGAGACACAATAGCTATAGAAAAGCTAGGCAGTCCACTTCTAGTAAAATTGTTTTATGAAAACGTCAGCAGTGTCAGCGCTGCATTGCTGGAATATCGTGCAACAGAAACAGATGCAAAGAGGCCAATTGTCAATAAATGGGCTAAAGAGTATGTTCAAGAAATATGAGGCCATTGGGAGAGGGAGCCGGACAATTCTCATGGCAGTTGTTGATGAAGTTGCTGTAGCTATAGCCGACCATGGAGCACATGCCTCAGATTCTGCAGCCGGTGCTCGAGCTGTGTTTTGAAAACTCTCTCCACTGGTCAATTATTCAAAAAAAAATTGCAGCACATCTTACGCTGTTATCCTTACAGCATTCAGACTACGCACCAAATGAAACCCCAAGGTAGGCTTCAACCCCGTTTCTTTGCCCTTCGCTTTTTGGCACGCATAGGAATTGATGACATGGGACTGTGGAATATTCTCTGGACGGACGAGGCACATTTTACTGGGCACAATGCCATGAACGCCAGAACTATCGCATGTGGGGCTCTACACCGCTACAGGCTGTACGGGAACATTCCCTGCATACAGCTTAAGTGGCTGTGTGGTGTGGTTCTACAGGCTACTTCATTCTCGGTCCGTTTATCTTCGAGGAGACGACACCTCGCGACCCTTTCAGGTGTACAGTGACATCTGCAACGTTATAAAGACCTTCTTGTGCAACATGTGAATTCAGCTTTGCTAGTACGCAACTGTGTCCACACCACTATTTTCATGCAAGATGAGGCGACGCCACGTGTTGCGTGCCAGGTGGAAGAATTGCTACGAGAAACCTTCCGTAGCGACGACGTCATCTCTAGGCAATTTCAAGATGTGTGCCCTTCCAGATCCTCCGATCTAAATCCATGTGACTTCTGGCTGTGGGGATATTTGAAAGATCATGTTTATCAGACAACTATCTTGACTCTTCCTCATCTGAAGCATTGCATATGATTACATACTCCGGATATGATGCGAGCAACTGTCGACCATGCCGTGTTACTGATGCAGAATGTTGCCGAGTCGGAAGGTCATACTGAACACACGTTGTAGCTTGCGACCACATCCTAATAACGTTCCAGAACCACTATTATCATGTGTTTGATCATTCCTTCCTTTCTCCTGCACCCACACCGCATTGTAATTGCTTATAGAACTATATCATGATGCGGTGTATTATTTTTTACAGCATACTCCTCAAGCGCACCGATTAATGATCTTAGTTACGACGTTTCAGCGTCCTGCGTCATAGACGACCCACACTGCAGCACTCGGAAACGAGCCCGTCTAATTATAGCCAGCTGGTATATGGTGACATAAGTTTACCCCAATTTCGGTCTGTGTATGAAAACAGATTATAACATTGTATGGTGCAGTCTAAAAGATGTGAAAGAAGGGTATTCCAGTCATATTAACAAGCACACCTATGATGCACAACATTGCGGAAAAGTTAAGTACAAGACATACACCACTGCTACTCTCGAAAAGTATCTCAAAATTAATAAGTTTCTAAGCAAATATTCCCGAATACTTTGCAGATGACATTGTGTTCAAATGGTTCAAATGGCTCTGAGCACTATGGGACTTAACATCTATGGTCATCAGTCCCCTAGAACTTAGAACTACTTAAACCTAACTAACCTAAGGACATCACACAACACCCAGTCACCACGAGGCAGAGAAAATCCCTGACCCCGCCGGGAATCGAACCCGGGAACCCGGGCGTGGGAAGCGAGATCGCTACCGCACGACCACGAGCTGCGGACAGACATTCTGTAAAATAATGAAAAATGATAAATGCAAGGTGACTTGCAGAAATCCACTATCACATTTAAATTAATTTCAGGCGAGTAATTACAAAAAATTCATTTTAGGCTTAAAATAGAAAAACATTAATGAACTTCGTATAATACTTTTACAGAAATGAAACGAGGCCCACAAAAGACGACACATAAGTGTTGAAACATGTTTCGCTAAGTTGTAGAAAGGCATACCTTGCGTTCTGCAGAAGGCAGAGTTTATAAACCCCAATGTAATTCGCAAACACGGAAAGAACGATAACAGGAGTTTCCAGCAGCATTTTGACGATAGTGCAGAACTCTGGCTTTATAAATAGTGCTTCTACTTTACTTTTTAGACTGTGGGTACGAAATCTTAGTTGTGATGACATAATGATCTTTAAGGCCGCCCGAATTATATGTTAGATTGAAAGGTAAATGATAGTTGGCGAAGCCACCGGTTGAGATGTCATGCGAAAACCTACATATTCTTTATTTTTGCACGGCACGATACTAGAATTTCACGAGCGTATTTCTTCGGCAGTTTTGATGACAAGTAAATGCAGAAAAATCTTATCGGCTGGTTTAATTTATCTCATCAGTAACAGATTTCTTTTATAGAGGCCACCTGCACCAGGGCACCGACGCAGTCTGTCTGCGGAGGACTCCTTGCTATCTAAATCCTTTTCGATAGTATTTTGTTTGATTCCGTCGATCTCTATTCGAATATTCAGCTGAGTGTAAGTATTTTCAGTGTCTGATATTACGAGTGTAATCCCACAAGTAAGGTCTCCTATTTTTTATAAGTACATAGAACAGTTTAATTCTACAATGGTTTACATCAGTTTACAGCTTGAACATTTAGCTATTTTTCGACACAATCACCATTTCTGTCGATGCATTTCTGTAGACGTTGTGGCAGTTTTTCTATGTCCGTGTCATACCAGCTCGCCGCCATGCTGTTCAGAAAGTTATGAACCTCTTCTTTCACCTCGTCGCCGGAGCTGAATCGCTTCCCGGTCAAATGTTCTTTTAACCTAGGGATCAGGTGATAGTCACTGGGCGCCAAGTCAGGACTATAGGGTGGGTGGGTGATTATGTTCCACTGAAGCTGCTGCAGAAGAGCAAGGGTTTGCCGAGTGATGTGTGGGCGAGCGTTGCCATGGAGAATGTGAACGCCCTTGCTCAACATTCCTCTTCTCCGGTTCTGAATTGCCCGTTTGAGTTTATTCAGAGTCTCACAGTACCTGTCAGCGTTAGTTAATGTTTTGCTCAACCTTCAACACTGTCTCCTCTGAAATTGACGGTTTCCCGCTCCTTAGTTCGTCGTGAATTTCGGTCCGACCAGCTACAAACTCTCTATAACTTACGAAGATTTTTGACATCCATGCACGACTCACCATACACTTCCGTAAATTGGCGATGGATTTCAATCGGCGCAGTGCCCTTTGCGTTCAAAAACCGAATAACTGCGCGCAGTTCGAACTTGGCGGCCACACCCAACGGGACTCAATGGTGCCTGCAGAAATTTACGCCAGGGGGAAAGATTCTACAATTGCAATTTTTTATATAAGCGATTCGGGAAGTTTGATAACGTGCCTTATGAATGTAATTTGAGAAGTCATACCCAAAACTTGTTCATCTGAAATGACTGATGGTTATCCACTTATTTGTTTTCCACAATCTCTCCTCTCTTCTATCGCAGAATACTGTATCACTTCGGGGCACTTCAGTCTGGAAGCGCGCGACCACTACAGTCGCAGGATCGAATCCTGCCTCGGGCATGGATGTGTGTGATGTCCTTAGGTTAGTTAGGTTTAATTAGTTCTAAGTTCTAGGGGACTGATGATCTCAGATGTTAAGTCCCGAAGTGCTCAGAGCCATTTGAACCATTTTTTGTATCACTTCTTTGTGTTTGGATTCACAGATGAAATGTAAGTATATGCACAGTATTAACGGCTGTATTCTTCAGAATCTATTTGTTTCTTGTATAAAACTAAGTACAGTCTGACAAAGCTCTGAAAGTTTTTTTTTTATTTCTTCCTCCGTCTGTCTTCCTCAGCTTAACCAATCTCTTCATCTAAGAGCGGCAGCCACAATCAACTTCCGTAGCTCTCAATTTTCAACATTCAAATCTTTGTCTCCCAATACAGTACTTGCCCTTTGGGGGTTCCATGATCTTAAGACGGTCGTACATGCGATACGAGCCTGACTGATTGAGGGGATAACACTGAAGTACGCTTGAATACTGCTTTTCCTCTGATATAGATACGAAGGAATGCCTGATGGATTAGTACCTGTCACTATCAATAACAACATGCAAAATGCTACCTCCAATCTGCTATTGTCCGTTGAAATGTGCCATTACTAAACAAACTGCCTTCCCTAAGTCTGTAGATGACTATATTTCTCTTCCGTTCTTGCCAGTGATAAGTGACATAATTCCACTCAAGAGCAGACAGAGTCGCACTTACACAAAATTGGTGCGAATGTAAAATCGCAATAATATTTATGCAACTACACTCCTGGAAATTGAAATAAGAACACCGTGAATTCATTGTCCCAGGAAGGGGAAACTTTATTGACACATTCCTGGGGTCAGATACATCACATGATCACACTGACAGAACCACAGGCACATAGACACAGGCAACAGAGCATGCACAATGTCGGCACTAGTACAGTGTATATCCACCTTTCGCACCAATGCAGGCTGCTATTCTCCCATGGAGACGATCGTAGAGATGCTGGATGTAGTCCTGTGGAACGGCTTGCTATGCCATTTCCACCTGGCGCCTCAGTTGGACCAGCGTTCGTGCTGGACGTGCAGACCGCGTGAGACGACGCTTCATCCAGTCCCAAACATGCTCAATGGGGGACAGATCCGGAGATCTTGCTGGCCAGGGTAGTTGACTTACACCTTCTAGAGCACGTTGGGTGGCACGGGATACATGCGGACGTGCATTGTCCTGTTGGAACAGCAAGTTCCCTTGCCGGTCTAGGAATGGTAGAACGATGGGTTCGATGACGGTTTGGATGTACCGTGTACTATTCAGTGTCCCCTCGACGATCACCAGTGGTGTACGGCCAGTGTAGGAGATCGCTCCCCACACCATAATGCCGGGTGTTGGCCCTGTGTGCCTCGGTCGTATGCAGTCCTGATTGTGGCGCTCACCTGCACGGCGCCAAACACGCATACGACCATCATTGGCACCAAGGCAGAAGCGACTCTCATCGCTGAAGACGACACGTCTCCATTCGTCCCTCCATCACGCCTGTCGCGACACCACTGGAGGCGGGCTGCACGATGTTGTGGCGTGAGCGGAAGACGGCCTAACGGTGTGCGGGACCGTAGCCCAGCTTCATGGAGACGGTTGCGAATGGTCCTCGCCGATACCCCGGGAGCAACAGTGTCCCTAATTTGCTGGGAAGTGGCGGTGCGGTCCCCTACGGCACTGCGTAGGATCCTACGGTCTTGGCGTGCATCCGTGCGTCGCTGCGGTCCGGTCCCAGGTCGACGGGCACGTGCACCTTCCGCCGACCACTGGCGACAACATCGATGTACTGTGGAGACCTCACGCCCCACGTGTTGAGCAATTCGGCGGTACGTCCACCCGGCCTCCCGCATGCCCACTATACGCCCTCGCTCAAAGTCCGTCAACTGCACATACGGTTCACGTCCACGCTGTCGCGGCATGCTACCAGTGTTAAAGACTGCGATGGAGCTCCGTATGCCACGGCAAACTGGCTGACACTGACGACGGCGGTGCACAAATGCTGCGCAGCTAGCGCCATTCGACGGCCAACACCGCGGTTCCTGGTGTGTCCGCTGTGCCGTGCGTGTGATCATTGCTTGTACAGCCCTCTCGCAGTGTCCGGAGCAAGTATGGTGGGTCTGACACACCGGTGTCAATGTGTTCTTTTTTCCATTTCCAGGAGTGTACTTACGAAAAGCCTTCAATAAATAACGCAAAACATTTTTTCCTCGGACAGTTTTGGTTAAAAAACGCACAATTTTTTATGGGACATCGTGGAGTTTTTCTGCTTCTGCTCTTACGATTTCATGAAGTTCGAATAGATGACGCCGATATACGTATCTTTCAAAATGGCGTGTGTAATGGAGTCACTTCCAGGCAAGGCCTGCCATTGAGTATACGTTTATTATGGCAGAACATCAGTGCATCCCAGATATTAATACGTTCTTACAGAGTATCTACACAGGCCTGGCAGGAAAAAAATGCACCTACGGTGAGTCGTTGGGAGAGGCATCTGTCATCAACGCAAGAAGACCACACAAATCTGTCCGTCCAATCTCCTGCCTGCCGGATGGCAGCACACACCTATTCCTCTTGAAATGCTGGAACATTCGCATACTCTAACTTGAATGGACAGACGGGTGAAATACCTCGTTGCACATCTGGAAGTCTTTATTGGTAGTACTGCCACAGTTCTTCAATAGTTTAAACACTTCTTCACCAGTTTAAGTACTAAAACGTGTGTGATCGGTTGGTTTCTCGTCGCCTAACACAAGATCATAAAGAACAACGAAGGATCATCTGTGCGGTAATGCCCTTCTCGTTACGGGGCTGATCGTAACAATTTTTCAGAGAACATCGTCACAGGTAAAATTTTTGGAAACATTATCAGTGATATTATACAATGTAATTAAATATATATAATTAATTATTTATAATATGACTAAAGACGAAATAGACATATTTAAAGACTGTTTGAATAATAAACATCCCAAGCTGATTTTCACAGCTGAACGCGAAAATCAAGGAAGTATATATGTTTTAGATCTCACTATCACAAACAGGGACAATAAACATCATTTTGCAATCTATAGAAAGCCAACGGCAGTAGATGCCATCATTAACGCTGCTTGTTATCATCTACCCAAACATAAAAAAGCATGTCCTCAATCAATGATCCATAGAATTATAAAGTTGCCACTGACCCCAGATGAAATCCACAAAGAGATGTCAGTACTAAGGCAGATTGCTAATGCAAATAATTATAATCCCAACGAAACTGATTTCTTATTTAATAAGCTACACCGTTCATATGACACTTCTGAAGCTGGTAATCGAAAATTCTCCAAAATGACATATGTGGGGAATATTTCTGACAAAATAATTAAATTATTTAAAAATACCGAATAGTCAATAGCTTTTACCACCAATAACTTGCTTCAGAATAGACTTCGACATACCATAGGTTTCAGTGACATCAAAAACCTTATGTAATGATTGTGAAAAACAATATATTGTGCAGACAGGTCCTAATTTTGCCGTACGTTATGAAGAACACACCTCAGGTATTAGTCGAGGTAAATCTTTATTGGGCCAGCATTTGAAAGACTGTGATCACTCTGATGGGTCAATCCAAAATAATTTAAATATTCTCCACATTGCCACTAAAGGACCCTTATTAAATTCATTAGAAGAAATAGAAATTTACGCTCATCACATAAACGAGCCTCTAGCGTTATTGAACGAGCTTCTTGATTATAAGGAAAAATATTGCTTTGATCTTTTTGCAGCCTTGTTATAATTTTGACTGCTCTTTCGTTTTTTGCTCCAGTCTATGTTTTACTTTACCTTCTTTTGATACAAATAGTGCTGACTCGTGATTTTATCATTAGCATTTCTCTATGATTAATGGCGTTACAGTTTCTTCATAGTTTTCTTAATTTTCTCTCCCCCAACTCCCCCCCACCCCTTTAGTTTTCACAAACTGTTTTTATTAGCAGTCTCCTTTTAACGGATTTTGTATCCTTTAATGTTGCATGGGTTATTTCCTCATTACAATTACTTTACATAATATCATCTATCATATGAATTTATAACCATATCGCGTTTAACACAAGATGTAACGCAGCCCTATATATCTAAACGTTATGCTGACCTTTGTATTGTATGTGTGTTTCCCTTTTTACATACTCCAAGTAGGCAAGATTTCTTGTTAAATAACGCCCCATGTTTCGCTATTCTGCAATTCATATATCTATGAATAATCTTTAACGACTGTTATATTCAATACCATATATTCAATTTAATTTTGACGTGTCACATCAATAGAGGACGCCGTCTTTACGGCAACCCTTAACGCCGACATAGATCGTCTTTGCTGTCGTTACAGCACTTTGTGGCAGTTTTTCAGAATGTCGCATCGAGAGAGGACGCCGTTTCTAGGCAACCCTCAATGTCTGTTATGTCCTCCTTGCTTTGTCCGCCATGCGTTGTTTTATTCCAAGGTAATAGAATTCCTCATCTTAATGTTCAACGTGGTTCCCAGTTATGATGTTACTGCTGCTCGTCATTACTTTTGTCTCTGTTTTGTTTACTTTCACTCCATATCCCGTGCTAGTAGCTTCTCTCTATCGCTATAGCAACCTTTGACAGCTAGTCCATGTATCTTTGTCAACAGGACGTATTTTAAGGAACGGATAACAGAGGGCAGCCTAGACTAGTTTATTTTAAGCTAACGATTTACTACAGTTTATATTTTTGACGAATAGCTATTTCGTAGGAACTTTAAAATGTATTTTAACTATAACTCTTCTTCAAATCTTAGCAATGTAGACTATTGTAATACATTTTATGCTAATAGTACAGACTATACTTCTGATTGGTTAGCACTGACGTCATATACAGACCGGTGAACGGGACTGGTGCTATTTAAGACCACTCCCTGCCTATCCATTTAGCAGTCAGTTCAGCTCCGTGGGTCGGCGCAGCTTGCTCCTTGGAAGTCCACCTGCCTTTCTGGGTATATGTAGTTTGTAATTGTATTTCAGTGTATATACGATACTGTAAGTATCCCTCTATCTGTACGTATGTTGTTTCAGAGTCTGAAGATGATCCTTAAGGACTGAAACCGGTCAGTCCAATTAAAATAAAGTTACAATCAAGAATGTTTTTAATTATATATATTTAATTGTCACAGGTGATGAAACATTGGTTCATGACTTCGAACCGGAAACAAAACGACAATCCATGGGGGGGCACGTTACCACCTCTCCTGCGAAGGAAAATTCAAAGCTACACCCTCAGCCGGTAAAGTCATGAAGACTGTCTCCTTGGACTCTGAAGGTGCTATTCTCCATAATGTCCTCCCTCGTGGTGCAAAAATGAACTCTGAATAGTATTGTGATACCCTCGGGAAACTGATGAAACGACATCGACTTCTCTTTCTCCAAGACAAGGCGAGGCCTCAAAAAAGTCTGTGCACGCGAGAGGAGCTCAAAAAATGCCATTGGACGGTTCTTCTTCGTCCATCCAACAGGCCGGATTGCAGACATTTCGACTTCCATCTATTTGGCCCAGTTAAGGGAACACTCCGCGGCAAGCAGTAGGTGGACGATGGGGAGTTTTCTGATGAAGCAAAACGTTGGATCCCACGTCTACCAGTATAGTGGTAACCTGCAGGTACACACGCCCTCCCAGTAATCTGCCGTAATGTCGTCGCATTGAACGAAGATTATGTTGAAAAATAGGGTTCTGTAACTAAAAGAATGGGAAATAATATGGTATATTGTAATCCTGAATAAAACCAACCTGCTTTCAAAAACAAATGTGTCGTATTACTCATTGACTGTTCCTCGTATATATGTTACTGTTTCTTTACATTTGTGTGCACACATCTATAAGTATAGAAAAACAAAAACAAATTAATTTGGTACAAGTTTCATTGAAATACGTGTTGTTAATCAACAGCGTAGAAAATCTCCGTTAAAACCTTTTTCCCTGACGCTCCATCTAGCCAGTGATTTGTACATCTTCCTTTCCTTGACCGCTCTACGAAGAACCTCCTCATTTATTATCTTGTCTGTTCACCTAAATTTTTTAAATGTTTCTGTAACACTACAATTGGCCGCGCGGAGTGGTCGCGCGGTTAGAGGCGCCATGTCACTGATTGCGCGGCCCCTTCCTCCGGAGGTTCGAGTCCTCCCTTGTCATGGGTGTGTGTGTTGTTCTTAGCAGAAGTTAGTTTAAGCAGTGTGTAAGTCTAGGGGCCGATGACCTCAGCAGTTTAGTCCCATAGGAATTCACTCACATTTTTTTGAACCCTACATTTGTAAAAATACTTTTTCCCGTTTTTCGATTATTGCGTTTTAAGTTGTACAACAGTTGGAAGGATTTCGGGCAGGTAATTGCATTAATATTTACAGCATGCTCAGTGTTGTAAGGTTTGCTCTCTGGAGCTCGATAATTGGTGTACGATGAAGCGACATAGAAAAGATTGGAGACTTTACATCCGCAAAATTCTCTAAAGACATCAATCCTCAATTATTGTAAAACTGTGACGAAACCATCAGGTGAGAAATAAATGAACCAGTTCTGGATTGCTGGCTAAAACTGCAGTGTTTCCAGTTGCTGTCTGCAAAACTATATCTGCGGTTAGGTAACATCACAAACAATCGTTGCTGGAAAAGCCTGAGATTTCGGTAATAATTGAGAAGCCTGTACCGTAAACTGCAGAACGGTGCAAGCGCGCTAGCGAACCCTCTCTTGCCCTACCTCTCCTCCCTCCCCCACCCACCACCCTTTGGAGAAGCTATGACTGTATGGTGTACGGCTACACTAGAACTCTCTTAATGGTTATCTGACTGGGTGAAAGTACAGATGAGCAACATTTGCCCTGTTAATACGTAGTGATTCTGTGGTATACCTCTTTTATTCCGTATTTAATAATATTCTCTATATCAGCTTTATTAAAACAAGTTTTTATATTTTTTCTTTGTAAATTAATTCATAAAATCGCCGACAACAATTCCCCCGCTGTTACACGGGTTACACAGGCGGGTTGGTTTTATCCAGAGTTCCTATACACCATTTTATTCCCCACTCTTTTGGATACAAAATCCTGTTTTTCAAAACAATCCCCGTTCAATGCAATAGCCTTACTCCATCTCACTCGGTGGGTCTGTATGCCCGCATGGTACCAGGCTACTGGTCGACGTCGGAGCCAACGTTTTGCTGCATCAGTAACCTCCCCATCATCCACGTACTGCTTCCCGCGGTGTACATCCTTCATTGAACCAAACAGCTGCAAAGAGGGAGGGGCGAGATCCAGCCTCTAGGGGCTGAAGTGGGATTATTCCACGAGGTCCCACAGCTAATTCCGCATTTTTTGAACCGAAATTTTCAGTGCAAAAAATGTATTGTACTTCTTACTGAACGCCCATTGTAAGATAGGAGTGGAGTAGCTTTAAGAACCTGATGTCGAATGACGCTATATCTGGTAAACTAAGTACTATCATGACCTCATAAAAAATAAAACTCTCATGAGCTCATAAAATGTCACGAAATGATCGCTTCTCGGTAGCAGGCTTTAAACGCCTCACCTGGTAAAAAATAAAACTCGCGTGAGCTTATAAAATGTCACGAAATGATCATTTCTCGGTAGCAGGATTCAAATGCATGTCATGTCTATTGACACTGGGCGACGTCGCTATGATTCTTTTAGGGCATTCACGACCTGTTCCGTCAAGGGCAGACATCTGGAGCTGGTAGCAGAGTTTTCATTTTCATTAACAGCCAAAATAATTTTAGCTGTACCAACAGAAAGAAAATCAGTGTTATGGAGAACAGCAAAGATTTATATTTTAGGAAAAGCATCTCGTACGTTTTAAATGCAGTTTTTCAATAAATGACGAAATTAAATGGAGACATCACTTACGAAATGAAGAGGTGCTAGAATGAGTAGGCGGGGACAAAAATTGGTGAAAACTCTTATCCAATGAAGGATTAGGATATCGGCATCTGTTCAACGTAAAATAATATTTGTAAATTTCGTGCTAGAACAGGAATGGAGAGGAATAATCCTAGAGGTAAACAAATAATTGCTGCCATTCGTCCTCGGTTGCTACTTCAATTCATATAGAAAACAATAATTATTATCCATCATTTGGAACTGAATATTTATTTTATTATGAACAAAACATTTTTCACTATTCATTTTAGGACTTATTCGTGATCAATAAATTAAAAGATAATTAACCTTTCGTTCTTCGTTGTGGTACTTCCAGTATTTAGTTGCACCACATGAAGGATATCTTAACTTTGTTACTCTGGTTTATCACTTCCCTGTTTACGTGTGGCCACTGGCTGCTTTGAAGACACATGTTGAACACCTAATTGTGACATAAAATCTGTTGGAAACTTATATTGTGTTTATCTAGTGTCTACACAAGAAAACACTAAAGGAAGAGGCTGCATAAACGTAACTGAAAAAATACAATCTCGTACTTGTAAATAGTAAGATAATCTAAATGTCCCGTCAGGGAACACTACTGGTCTCATTATTAAAAAAATGTATAATTAAGCAATTATCTTTTACTTTGTAGATCTCTGATGACGCTAACACCAATAGAAGAAACGTGTTCGGTTTTATTTAGAATTAAAAGGCGGATAACTACTATCCTTATCTACATGAGAATCGTAATTGATTTGCAATGAGGTTAAACGACTGCGATGATGCTGGTTTAAATAAATGTTTATGTTCGCAAAAATTATAACGAGATCTGAACATACAGATAACAACATGAGAAGTAATGAAAGGCATAGGTCAGTGCAGCTACTACATCTTCAAATGGCCAGGAATCTCTTACATCAATGAACTGTACACAGCAAACACTGTTATTTTGCACGTCGGAGGATGTACGTGCGTGCTTCTAGTGGTTAATGGTATGCTTGGCGGTTCACTGAAGTTAAATTAGTATACTCACTTGAGTAATCTGGATCTACTATGGTACAAACGGTTACAGTACTCAGTACTCAGTTCATATTCATGTCTCGCTTATCTCTGCACTCCGAGCAATGTACTCATCGCCAGAACATCCACCATCTAGCTCGACTACCGTGTATTGTCAGAAGCTTTATCATATATAGAGTTGTTGCTTTACATCCCTGGTTTAATACGGAATGTGTCCTACAGCACGGGGAACTTTCGTACCCCAGTGTGTTGTTCGTCTATGACGGGACAGATGTGCCCGAACTGCGTGTAGGTTGGTGGCTTGCACACTAACTCATTCGACTTAATTGGCGTTAACGTCGCGAACATTTCCTGCAATCATCTCTACGGCTGCTGTTTCGTCAAAGTTCAGGCCAGTTTAGTGATTGTCTTTATATCCCCCACTATTCCTGCGTTTCCCTTCTAAAGCCACACGTGTGTCTGCAGGAAGTTGTCTCTCACTCGAGACACCACGTAGCTGCATTACATACCTGGTAATAATTTGTACCACGAATATAAAACTGGCTAATGCTGTGAAACATATATTTACTTGACTAACACAGAATATAGTTATTTGGAAACCAGGATAAAGTCTTAAAATTTGTTTCAAAATTAGGTTTTGACGGAGAATTAGCGTTAGTAGTTAACAGAATTCCACCATGTTTCAATTAATTACTCATCTGTATTGGTAGATACTGGGAAGTAATGTGCCACGCACAAGAAACGTACCGTCAACAAGGTTTCATGCGCTTGACATTAACTTTCTGCTAGAGATAAGATACATATTTTTTTTCGTGGCATCCTTAAGCATTCCCGCGTCTTCTTGTATCTTTCTAGTGACTCATGGTCGATAGCAGCGGTCAGCCCGTCTTCAAAACAGCTTCTGCAAATGAGGTGCTCTTTATCCAATGAGCAGTTATTGAATTTCGTTTCAGGTAGAATAAGACCACGAAAAATATGCTAGAGAGTTCACACAATGTCTAAGGTCTCCAGACAGTGGCCAAAGGCTCGGTAAGTCGCTGGGTGAAGAGTCTGTCGTCTAAAGAACAAAGAGAAGGAAATCTGTATGATTTCCGAGTAGCAGGCGGCCGAGCACATTTGTGGTGACTCCAGTGTTGCGATGTGCTGACACTCTTAGTCCTTGTGATCGACAGTGAATATTATGCAACTCAGTGCTCAACTTGACATCTTTGTTGCTAGTGCTAACACATATGTCCACCAGTTTTGTTCGCGCTGAGTTCCTCGAAGCCTAACTGAAGAGGATATGGAGGGATGAAGGAAATTCCGTGCCGTCTTGGTTTTTCCGTTATGGGGCTGACGGTACAATTTCGTATCAAACCTTGTCACAGGTGATCAAATATGCAATGACAAATTTGAGCGTGGAACGAAATAGCAGTCAATGAAGTGGCACCTTATAACATCTTCTTCCTCGAAGAAATTTAAGACAGTACCCACAGCAGTTAAACTCATTGTTAGAGTCTTCTGGGCCACTAAAACGGTATTGTGTTCCATGTCCTCCATCATAGTCAAACCATGAACTCCGAAGTCAATTCTGAGTATCTGAGGAAATTAAAGAACTGGTTACAGCGTGTTCGTCGCAACAAAAATTCTGACATATTCCTCCTCCTCCGCGATTGCTCAAAGCCTCACACCTTCTTCATTAGCTCTGCAAATCGGCTCTCGCACCGGTACCATGACAGCCCATTGAAAACGTGCACCATTATCTGCGTCTGGCTGCAGTGACTTTTGCGACTTACCCTTCTACACAGGCCCACCACACGCAGATCTCGTGGATTGGTCACGCGGATACTGGATGGAACAGACCTGCAATCGCTGGTAGTAGCAATTCCTGATTGGTATGACTTGTTTACGTTCTCTGTTCTCACTTTGTGTAACATGCCTGGGAGTGGTGTACTACACTCCTGGAAATTGAAATAAGAACACCGTGAATTCATTGTCCCAAGAAGGGGAAACTTTATTGACACATTCCTGGGGTCAGATACATCACATGATCACACTGACTGAACCACAGGCACATAGACACAGGCAACAGAGCATGCACAATGTCGGCACTAGTACAGTGTATATCCACCTGCAATGCAGGCTGCTATTCTCCCATGGAGACGATCGTAGAGATGCTGGATGTAGTCCTGTGGAACGGCTTGCCATGCCATTTCCACCTGGCGCCTCAGTTGGACCAGCGTTCGTGCTGGACGTGCAGACCGCGTGAGACGACGCTTCATCCAGTCCCAAACATGCTCAATGGGGGACAGATCCGGAGATCTTGCTGGCCAGGGTAGTTGACTTACACCTTCTAGAGCACGTTGGGTGGCACGGGATACATGCGGACGTGCATTGTCCTGTTGGAACAGCAAGTTCCCTTGCCGGTCTAGGAATGGTAGAACGATGGGTTCGATGACGGTTTGGATGTACCGTGCACTATTCAGTGTCCCCTCGACGATCACCAGTGGTGTACGGCCAGTGTAGGAGATCGCTCCCCACACCATGACGCCGGGTGTTGTCCCTGTGTGCCTCTGTCGTATGCAGTCCTGATTGTGGCGCTCACCTGCACGGCGCCAAACACGCATACGACCATCATTGGCACCAAGGCAGAAGCGACTCTCATCGCTGAAGACGACACGTCTCCATTCGTCCCTCCATCACGCCTGTCGCGACACCACTGGAGGCGGGCTGCACGATGTTGGGGCGTGAGCGGAAGACGGCCTAACGGTGTGCGGGACCGTAGCCCAGCTTCATAGAGACGGTTGCGAATGGTCCTCGCCGATACCCCAGGAGCAACAGTGTCCCTAATTTGCTGGGAAGTGGCGGTGCGGTCCCCTACGGCACTGCGTAGGATCCTACGGTCTTGGCGTGCATCCGTGCGTCGCTGCGGTCCGGTCCCAGGTCGACGGGCACGTGCACCTTCCGCCGACCACTGGCGACAACATCGATGTACTGTGGAGACCTCACGCCCCACGTGTTGAGCAATTCGGCGGTACGTCCACCCGGCCTCCCGCATGCCCACTATACGCCCTCGCTCAAAGTCCGTCAACTGCACATACGGTTCACGTCCACGCTGTCGCGGCATGCTACCAGTGTTAAAGACAGCGATGGAGCTCCGTATGCCACGGCAAACTGGCTGACACTGACGGCGGCGGTGCACAAATGCTGCGCAGCTAGCGCCATTCGACGGCCAACACCGCGGTTCCTGGTGTGTCCACTGTGCCGTGCGTGTGATCATTGCTTGTACAGCCCTCTCGCAGTGTCCGGAGCAAGTATGGTGGGTCTGACACACCGCTGTCAATGTGTTCTTTTTTCCATTTCCAGGAGTGTATTTCTTATAGACATATTGGGAAATCCACGCTGACAAACCCAACAAATCGGCAATCTCATTCACGGTTTGGTCATGGGTTCTTTCAAACAGCGACCTCTCCTTATTACAGTGATCCCATATGGGCTCTCATTAAACTTTGACAAAACACAGTACATACAGTTCCGCACAGTAAATGGAATGACACCATTAATAAATATCTACCTCGATCAGAAATCGGTAGCTAAGGTAGAATATTAAAATGTTCTAGGTATATGCATTGAGGAGGGGTTGAACTGGAAAAAACAAACTGAAGATCTGCTGAAAGGTTTGAGTTCAGCTACTTATGCTCTTAGGGTCATTGCAAATTTTGGCGATATTCATCTCAGAAATTAGTTTACCACACCTATTTTCATTCTCTGCTTTCGTATGGCATCATATTCTGTGGTACCTCATCATTGACTAAAAGAGCGTTCATTGCACAGAAGCGTGCAATCGGAATAATTGCTGGAGCTCATCCAAGATCATCCTGGAGACACTTATTTAAAGAGCTAGAGATCTTCACTGTAGCCTCACAATATATATATATATATATATATATATATATATATATATATATATATATATATATATATATATATATTCACTTATGAAATTTGTTATTAACAATCCGAACGAATTCAAAATTAATAGCAATGTACATGGCTACAAAACTAGGAGAAAGGATGATCTTCACTACTCAAGGTTAAATCTAACTTGGGCTCAGAAGGGGGTAAATTATGCTGCCACAAATGTTTTTGGTCACTTGCCTAATAGCAATCAAAGTCTGACAGATAACCATATAGCATTTAAAAGGAAACTAAAAAAGTTCTTAATGGAAACTCCTTCTACTTATTAGATAGAATTTTGGATATAGTAAGTGGGTAATTTCCCCAACCCCACAAAAAATTAAAAATATTGAGTGTCATGTAATATTTTGTGTAATGTATAGACACGTTTTATTAACCTGACACGTTCCACATCATTACGAAGTGTCGTATTCATGATCTATGGAACAAGTACCAATCTAATCTAATCATAACTGACGGGCACATACACACTATTTCACATTCCCACGACTTATGTCATCTGACCACTGGCACACAGATCTACCACATCTCTAGCGCTCAAAAGCGACCAGTGTTATCTTTTGAGTGTGTGGCTAATGTTTTGTCCAGTGAGCTCAATTTCTTGAAACATGTTAACCTGCAAGACTGAGCGCGGGTGCCGTTCTCTGCTCACAGTGGCTCCAGTGACGACGCGGCTGCTGGGCAAGAACCGGCCTCTGAGCGCCGGCCAGACGTATGAAGTGGCCTGCGAGAGCCTGGGGTCTCGCCCGCCTGCCCGCATCTCCTGGTCCAGCGACGGCGAGCCGCTGTCGGGAGACCGCCAGACGGTGAGTGCTGCGTCTGCTGCTCCGCTGGGGCGCGCGAACGCATGTGGCTGCTTGGTGTCTGTTACCGTACCGAGAATTCCTTCAGACACTCCAAGTAATAATAATAATAATGGTGTGTGACGAGGGCCTGGTGCAAGTGTTTCGAGTTGACGCAAAAAATGGTTCAAATGGCTCTGAGCACTTGGGACTTAACTGCTGTGGTCATCAGTCCCCTAGAACTTAGAGCTACTTAAACTTAACTAACCTAAGGACATCACACACATCCATGCCCGAGGCAGGATTCGAACCTGCGACCGTAGCAGCCCCGCGGTTCCGGACTGCGCGCCTAGAACCACTAGACCACCGCGGCCGGCAATACCGAGTTGACGCCCACTTCGGCGACTTGCGCGTCGATGGGGATGAAATGATGATTAGAACAACACAACACCCAGTCCCTGAGCGAAGAAAATCTTTGACCCAGCCGGGAATCGAACCCGGGCCTTTAGGATTGACAGTCTGTTGCGCTGACCACCCAGCTACCGGGGACGGACAGACACACCAAGTAAAAAGAAAGGAACGATCTCGCTGAGAGGGTAAGCACCAGTCTGCGGTTGTTTGCTGATGATGCTATGGCGTGTGGGAAGGTGTCGTTGAGTGACTGTAGGAGGATACAAGATGACTGAGTTGTTCTAGTTGGTGTTATGAATTGCAGGTAAGTCTAAATGTAGAAAAATGTAAGTTAATGCAGAGGAGTAGAGAAAACAAACACCAGTGTTCGAATACATCATTAGTAGTGTGCTGTTTGACACAGTCAAAAAAATGGTTCACATGGCTCTGAGCGCTATAGGACTTAACTTCTGAGGTCATCAGTCCCCTAGAACTTAGAACTACTTAACCTAACTAACCTAAGGACATCACACACATCCATGCCCGAGGCAGGATTCGAACCTGCGACCGTAGTGGTCGCGCGGTTCCAGACTGTAGCGCCTAGAACCGCTCGGCCACCCTGGACGGCTGACACAGTCACGTCTATTAAATATATAGGCGTAATGTTGCAGAGAAAAATGAAATAGAATGAACCTGTAAGCTTTTTAGCTGGGAAGGTGGATGATCAACTTTGGTTAATCGGGAAACTTTTACGAACTTCTAGTTTACCTGTGAAGGACACTAATGCGACCTATTGTTGAGCACTGTTCGTGTGTTTGGTATATACCCAGGTCGGATTAAAGTAAGATATGGAAGAAGTACGGAGGGGGTCTGCTGGATTTGTCACCGATAGGTTCGCGCAACATGCAAGTATTACCGAAATACTTCGGGAACTCAGATGGGAATCAGTAGAACGAAAAACTAGGCCAAGCTGCAAATTTTTACTTTCTATTGATTCGATGAGTTGTTTTCAAATCATCATAACATAGTCGAAAATGTCATTTCTACAGATCTCAAAAATGTGCAATGAACTAGTCATCGAAGGAATAAAAAAGTAAAAATTTGCAACTTGGACTGCTTTTTCGTTCTACTGATTAACAGAAGTTGCTGATCCAAGCTACTCCAGCATGATGGGAATCACTGTTGGGAAGGCGACGTTGTTTTCGAGGAGCACTATTGAGAGAATTTAGGCTGACTGCAGAACGATTCTACGGTCACTAACATATATTTCTATAGTTCTGTTTGCCAGTGGAACAGGAAGGAGCACTATTGAGAGAATTTAGTAGTGGTAGTAGCTACCCTACGCCAATCACCATTCAACGGATTGCGTAGTATGTATGTAGATGTAGATAGGAAAATGTCTTAAACCTTTACGTGGTAAATTTTACATCTATCTATTTCTTTAATTTTCTTGGAGCTCCCTTTGCAAAATTTGTTACATCTGGTTTAATTAAGTTTTTAACTGAGACTTCCTGCCCATGAGACGACTAAATCTGTAATTGGGAGATTTATAATTGTACATGTACACCAGTCCTTCAGTAGTAATTAACGGCTTTTGGTTTGATTCTATTGCACACCTCTGTATTGTTTCTTAACTTCAGTATAGCTCATTGGACTCAGCTGCTGAATTAATTTTGCTGATTTAAAGACACTTTTAATTATTGTTACAAACATAAAGGTGAACCAAATGTAATTACCATTCGTCGCTTATTCATGTAAGACCACAGTGATATTATAAAGTATGCAGCGAATAGTCACGGGAAGGATTGTTCTGTATGACACCGGTATGATGCAGCTACAGGGTGTTTCAAAAATGACCGGTATATTTGAAACGGCAATAAAAACTAAACGAGCAGCGATAGAAATACACCGTTTGTTACAATATGCTTGGGACAACAGTACATTTTCAGGCAGACAAACTTTCGAAATTACAGTAGTTACTATTTTCAACAACAGATGGCGCTGCGGTCTGGGAAACTTTATAGTACGATATTTTCCACATATCCACCATGCGTAGCAATAATATGGCGTAGTCTCTGAATGAAATTATCCGAAACCTTTGACAACGTGTCTGGCGGAATGGCTTCACATGCAGATGAGATGTACTGCTTCAGCTGTTCAATTGTTTCTGGATTCTAGCGGTACACCTGGTCTTTCAAGTGTCCCCACAGAAAGAAGTCACAGGGGTTCATGTCTGGCGAATAGGGAGGCCAATCCACGCCGCCTCCTGTATGTTTCGGATAGCCCAAAGCAATCACACGATCATCGAAATATTCATTCAGGAAATTAAAGACGTCGGCCGTGCGATGTGGCTGGGCACCATCTTGCATAAACCACGAGGTGTTCGCAGTGTCGTCTAAGGCAGTTTGTACCGCCACAAATTCACGAAGAATGTCCAGATAGCGTGATGCAGTAATCGTTTCGGATCTGAAAAATGGGCCAATGATTCCTTTGGAAGAAATGGCGGCCCAGACCAGTACTTTTTGAGGATGCAGGGACGATGGGACTGCAACATGGGGCTTTTCGGTTCCCCATATGCGCCAGTTCTGATTATTGACGAAGCCGTCCAGGTAAAAATAAGCTTCGTCAGTAAACCAAATGCTGCCCACATGCATATCGCCGTCATCAATCCTGTGCACTATATCGTTAGCGAATGTCTCTCGTGCAGCAATGGTAGCGGCGCTGAGGGGTTGCCGCATTTGAATTTTGTATGGATAGAGGTGTAAACTCTGGCGCATGAGACGATACGTGGACGTTGGCGTCATTTGGACCGCAGCTGCAACACGGCGAACGGAAACCCGAGGCCGCTGTTGGATCACCTGCTGCACTAGCTGCGCATTGCCCTCTGTGGTTGCCGTCCGCGGTCGCCCTACCTTTCCAGCACGTTCATCCGTCACGTTCCCAGTCCGTTGAAATTTTTCGAACAGATCCTTTATTGTATCGCTTTTCGGTCCTTTGCTTACATTAAACCTCCGTTGAAAACTTCGTCTTGTTGCAACAACACTGTGCTCTAGGCGGTGGAATTCCAACACCAGAAAAATCCTCTGTTCTAAGGAATAAACCATGTTGTCTACAGCACACTTGCACGTTGTGAACAGCACACGCTTACAGCAGAAAGACGACGTACAGAATGGCGCACCCACAGACTGCGTTGTCTTGTATATCTTTCACATCACTTGCAGCGCCATCTGTTGTTGAAAATTGTAACTACTGTAATTTCGAAAGTTTGTCCTCCTGAAAATGTACTGTTGTCCCAAGCATATTGCAACAAACGGTGTATTTCTATCGCTGCTCGTTTAGTTTTTATTGCCGTTTCAAATATACCGGTCATTTTTGAAACACCCTGTAGATGCACCCTGTAGACACGATATCTGAGCAGTGCTTTGTAGTAAACATTCACTGATATGCAAATCATTATAATCAGATGCTTAATATTGCGGTTTTTCGTCTTTGGAACGACATACGTCATGGATTTTGCGTATTGGGGATCCGACAGTTTGTTGGTAGGTTTGTAGAAATTGTGGCATTAGATAGCTACGCACAGGTCATGTAATTCCAGTAAATAACGGGCCGCTGATTTTCGTACGCTGCGATGGCTGCCAAATGGCAACACAGATGGGTTCCTTAGGGTTTACATGAGGCCAATATGGTGAGCGAGATATCAACATGAGTTCACTATAATGCTCCTCAAATCGCTATAGCGCGGGTATGGCTCCGAGATGCAGACAATTATACTGCTGAAAGGTGACGCCGCCGACGGGGAAGACGTCAAGCATGAAGGGGTGCAGATGGTTCGCAGCTGTCAGAGTGTCTTCGAATACTACCACAAGTTCCATGCAAGAGTAGGAACTCCCACCAGCCTGCGTCCGTGGCGCACTGCCACGTTTCCAGCCGCCGTTCACCTCGGTGACGTCGTTCGTGGTGACGACTGTGGACCTACTGTAGCAAAAATGTGATTTGTTTCAGTTTTCAGGTACGTGTTTTATTACTAAACTGCCAGACCAGACTCAGTGTACATGGCAGCATGAGTAAACAGACTTTGAATTTTGAATAACAGTCTGCGGAGAACGCATATACTAAAGAAAGACCTGTTCCTGATATCAATAATCATTACGGTAGATCTTCAGTATTATAGAGGTAACGCTTCGGCATGGATAAAACGCCGCACAAGACGACCAAACTTGTTTGATGGACTTATCGTCTCCTCCACAGAGGTACATGGGTCTATTGATGGCCTATAGTTGAGAAGGCGCAAGAGGATCCCTGACAACTCGCATTGTCGTTGGTAGCGAAACGCTAACGGCTGCAGGCGAAAGCACTAATCATCTACGGAGCTGTGACAAAAATGGAGCGTTTACAAAATCGCTTTACGTTTTCGTTCGAGTTCGCCTGAGAAACTGTCACACTCAGCCCACAGCAGTTATCAAAGATCAACTTACGCCTACTCAATTATAGTAAGAGTCAACCTGCAACTGGGAATGTTAACCATGAACCATAAACTGGTATATCCGTTACTATTGCAGATAACTGAATGAATGATAAGGAACACTACATTTCTAAAACCAATTTCATGCTTCTAGGTACAGCAGCATTGTGTGATTCATCGTGGAACTTACGAGTACAACATATTTGCTCTTTAATCTCAGACGTTCTTGTTACAATCTGACGTTACTGTTTCATATCTATTTCAAGATATTATTTCATTTTTCTGCTGCTGTTCCTCACCGCGCCATTGTATGTCCCGGCTGCCCCACAGCCCGAGGAGAACATGTAAGTGATACTTCCTTTCTCCGCGAATTCAAGAATTCAGATGTCGTGGCACAATCTTAACTGCATGGCAGAGTCTAATGCGTTCGTCGTAGAAATTTGGTTCGGCAAACGGAATTGCGTCGCTCTGGACAGAATTCTTGGCGTACAATGTTGACCAATCATGAAAACAGTGCGTTGGCCAAGTGTTCAAAAATGTGCGTCTCGTACCCAAAAGCTGAGAAGATACTTGCGGTTTCCTCTGCTTTTTCATGAACTGACTAATAATTCTCGCCCGCCACATTGGCGACAGCACCACCTCCACGCACAGTTTCTATTACAGAGTAGAGAGTTAGGAACCGTGAACTTGGAGTCTGGACATTTTGTTTCGGGACGTTGTCGGCAATGTGTTCTGCTCCGGTCCGACAGAGAGGGTGTCATCCATGGCCGCCGTTTGGTGTTCGTCGGCGCACGCTAGCTGTTTAAGGACATGGGAGTAGCACAACTGTGGCATTTCGATCCATATTGTCTGCAACTCGTCAATCGCTTACTTTTCCATGCAGCTTGAATTGCTTATTTTGGTTATATTTGTGGCTTCGTGTTATGACTTTGACTTTGATAACGTTAGCCACCCAGATAAATAAATGTTAGTCTTAGTCTTTATTTAGATTGCAAGGTCGATAAAATTGTCGTACAGTTTGTCCTGTGGCCTTCTACAAAGACAACTTATTATTTTGTCAAAGCAATGAGTATTGCACCCGCTCGTCTCATATCAGCTCGACTTAGTTTCTCCAGATATAGTTTTGTCAAAGTTGTACTCGTTGGTCTTCTATCATTTCGACTTAGTTTCTTCTGATATCTAGTGTCCAAAACGACGTGCATTGAGCTCGCTCATCTTACCTCAGTACACCTCATGTGTTGTGCGGAAGCAAAAAGCGCTGCAGCACTCGACTTCCATCGCCGAATACGCTGGACTAACGGCTCAGACTGTCGTCTGTAACTTCAACAATGCATCCGTTACCCACATACTTGAGGACATTAATATTTACTCAAAAAACACGAATTACACTTAATTATTTTAAATGTCTGTCAATGAGAAATACATGGTACTCTTGCAACTACCGTCTCACCATTAGTGCTCCAGATTTTGTTTCACACGTTAGGTGTAACAACTTTGTGCGTGTGACGGGTTTCTACATTACAGTACCGACATTAAGGAGCCGTGCTCTTAGTTCGCAGGAGAATTGTATTACGCAGAGTCTGATGGAAAGCCAAGTTTTCTGACAGGAGCACCAGTTAGTACCTCACAACGAGAAGGAAATCTCAAGCTTGGCTTGTAGATGTATATTATATTCTCAAATGTATAAAGAAATTCCTAAGTTGCGCTAGTTAAGCGAGGAGCGCAGCAAATACTGTGGTGAACTAACAGGAAAACTAACTACCTGAAGAGCTCCGTAACTCAAAACTTCGCGTGGACTGTTTGTAGCGCCACCAAACACACTTAAGGACGTGGAAGACGACTCACAGCTGTCCTGAAACACTTACCCCGCTCTAAACGTAATACAATATGGCGAAATAGTAATAAAATGTGTCGCGACACGAACGTGATCTACAGAATTCAATAGATGTTTCACTTTTGTTGTTAAATACTCAAGCTTTTCATTATCAGATGTATGTCACAATAAGAAAACGAGAGAGGTCCTATATCAATATTTCCGTATTCATATCAGTTATATAAGATGACAGATGTTACAGTGTTCTGTTGACAGTTAATAGCTGATGCTAAACCTCATAAAGTTAGGTTAGGTTGGATACTAGCATTTATTAATGTTATATTAATTAATACCATAAGAGAATCCCACAATTAGACAGAGTGGACATTTTCTGTAGGCCTTTATCCCGCTGCAACGAGGGGTTGGCCGTGTTACTACGTATTTGGCGGTGTTAGTTGCAGAGGGTGGTCGCATGCCCTTCCTGTCGCCAAATTGCACACAGTGGTAATTCCAGATAAACTTGCTTTAAGTGTAATGCTTCCTTCTTGACCTCGAACTATACGTATGAAACTAAATATACTTGGTATACTAATCACAAACTCACAGGACATGTATTCTCGTACGTGATATGTTGTTAAACATCTGATTAAGATTTTCTTGGTGTTGTAATAAAACTTGACCACAACTTTTATTTCGTTTTGTGCTTACGCATTTCGATACTATCGGTATCGTGGTCAGGACGAGCGTTTTATTATAAGTGCAGAGTATGTTTGCCCTCATTAAGGTCTTATGCAACATTTTCTTGGATCTCAAAGACGTCGTGCACCTAAATAATCTTGTCGTCATTGTAATCATCAAGATTAGAACAGAAAGGCAATATTCTTAAATGTCGTTCTTAGTATATGCATTACCGCAATCGTTTTAACTCTGACTGGATTAGGAAGCTAGTCATTCAATAAATTTCGACTTTAGCTTTATGAATGGAAGAATGCAGTTAATGTCATTGGAAAGACTTGAACGCCTAATTTGGTAGAGGGTGATGTAACTCTGCCCTTCTAATCGATTTATGAGAGTTTATTGACGGTGACTGCGTGAGTCTAATCGTAACAAGCCAGTATTTAAGGTATTCGTTTCCGATTTGGATAACCAAGTGATGACGAAAAGTGTACAGCATGTTATTCTGTACAAATAACTTCGTATTCTCTCCGCTTACTAGAAGTTTGAATAAGTGAAGCAGTGTAGTGAAATACGATGAAGTACGAAACGATAAACAGAACAACGAAATTTCGAATAGACTACAGCAAAATGGAATGTGTTAGTCTGTAAAATTAAACTTCCACCAGTCCTACTGGACAAAAACTTTTCGCTGAGTAATCGATAATCAGAACAGCAGTAATTACATATCTCTTAAATAAATGCGTGACAGCAGAAGGGTCAGATACATGCAACCAACACGAAAACACGGTACAAAACAACAATGAGAAATTGTTAGCAATTGTTGTAAATCTTTAACAAAATTAAAAGTAATATTTGAAATAGTAAGTAATTGCTCGGTACTGAAGCGATTTAATAGTGGAAATCTTCTATTAGAGAAAGTATTTCGTAACCTCACAGTAACGTTTATTTATTTGAACAGAACTCATAAAATTAGCAAATGAAACTGATTGTAATTCCCTATCATGAATAACTGGGAAGGCGCTACAATGTATAAATATCAATTAACCTTCAGCACATCTGGAACGCCGGAACAATAACTATGCAAGCCAACACCATAAAACGAAATGTAAAAAATTTATAGCTTTGCCTTGAATATTAAGGTGCCAGTAGCACGTCAGTTAAATTTACTTCAGCCAAGACTTAATCATGAAAACTGTATCTATCATAAAACATAATAACTAGCTCACTGAAGCGTCATTAGTGATTACATTCAATCATATCTTCAACAGGAAATCGTAACTGGCAGTTCTGCTATGTTAATATTCTCTTTTAATAATCAACGACACTGGTGTTTTCTATAGAGGGAATGGTTTAGGGTCCAAGTCAAAATGACAATGACCTAGAAGAGTGAAGAGATCGGCAGCTAAAGTCTTAGCATATAATAATTATTGTTTCTAAATAAAGTTCACTAAACCATGCCTCACAATAATCCTAATCTCAATGAAAATGAACACTCTTACACTTCGTCGGAGACTCTGAGACGAGGATTTTAGGGACTGCGATAGTGCCCATTTTACTCCATATATTGCGGGCTCACTTTAATTAGGCATGACCAAGTCTGATGTAGGATGTTGATGTTCCTGGAGCCTAACACATCTGGCCTCACTTGTCACGTCCATTGTGCCTCGCAATTAACGATTTGGTCTCAAATGGAGCAAACTTTCCTCTCTGTACGCAGCTCTCACACTCACTCTGAGCTCACACAACTACATTCTGAGACGGCGCCAGTCTTTGTGAAACGATAAGAGACTTCCCTAACATTCACTACAAGTTTCCTACAGCATGGCCCCAGTATAAAATACATTGTATTACAAAGATTCGACAAAATCTGCATCAATTGGAGAAAAACGGATTCCATTGTCATTAACATACGACATTTTAAAATTTACAGAACAAAATAATCAGTTAGTACTTATAGAATATAAATATAAAAAAATATGGTAGCACATCTTTGTTAAAGGAGTTCAAGGAGGAAATTGATATTCTAGCTGGAGGATATGAGAGTATATGGTCAAATGTGCAATACGTTTATACGCATGACTATGTTGGTCGCAGGCAGCACGTTATCTTAAGCTCCACTAGGGCCTCGATGCTAGCCACCACGTCATTATGAAGATGCATGCTTGGCGAGCGCTGACCGATCAATCATGTGGTCCGCTGTATGTCTCTATTCAGCCAACAGCTCTCAAGAGATTTCATCGTACGCCGTCGAGTCTCTGCGCAAGCGCTGCAGCACATTGAGAAAGCAAGCCAATGGTAGACACGGATAACCGAATGCCATCCTACGCTGCAACTTCTTCTTCATGCCGCTACCAGTACGACATTCCGAGAGCGGTGTGTTTACCGAAGCACATGCCGGTTGGAAGTACTTAATGAGCTGACCATCTTCTGAAGATCATTACAATTCTCAAAGATAAACAAATGTCGCTAACTTGACTTCCTACTAGGAGCAACGGTTATCTTCAGTCGTTCAAACTTATATTTTTGGGAATTGCGATGATAGTGGCTTCTCTGCCGCTCACGAACAATGACAATTTACAGATATACACTAACATCTACGTTATGTGATGATTCTCATTAAATGCCACTCATGGTGTTGATGACTTGGTTCTGTAATCAACGGGGTGATTTTGGTGTGGGCTTCTGGAAGGCGGACGTTAGGCTTGAATATAATTTTAAATTAAAACTATGTAGTTTACTTACAGAGGAAGGATATCGGACATGGTATTTGCGTATGAGTAGGTATCTAATAAACCAGAAGTGTGATGGGCGGGAGCCTTCAACCGGCAAGCATGAGGAAGTGTAGGTTATTGTTGACAGTGTGAATAGATTTCAGAGAGTATTTTTAAATCTGAGAGGGATTGTTGTTCTTGGTGTGGCCTTCAGTTCGAATACTGGTTTGATGCAACTGTCCATGCTACTCTACCCCTTGTAAGCCTCTTCATCTCCGAATAACTACTTTTGAATCTCCTTACTGTATTGATCTCTTGGTCTCCCTCTACGACACTCCCCCGATCCCCCTGCCCTCCCGCTGCACCCTTACCTCCGATACTAAGCTGATCATCCCTTGATGTGTCCCATCGATAGATCTCTTCTTTTAGTCAAGTTGTGTCACAAATTTCTTGTCTATTCAGTACCTCCTCATTAGTTACGTGATATACCAATCTAACCTTCTGCCGTGGTCTGTAGCACCTCATTTCAAAACCCTCTATTGTTTTCTTATCTAGCCTGTGTATCGTCCTTGTTTGCTTTCCGTGCATATCTACAAACCAAGTACCTCCTGAAAAGACTTCGAAACACATAAGTATATATTCCATTTTAACAAATTTACCTTCTTCAGAAACGCTTTCTAGCCACTGCTAGTCTATATTTTATATCCTTTAGACTTCGCTCATCATCAGTTATTTTGCTGCCCAAATTGCAAAACTCGTCTACTGCTTTAAATGTCTCTCTTACTGATCTGATTCCCATAGCATCATCTGATATAATTCGACTACATTCCATTATCCTTCTTTTTTTTCGCTGATGTTCATCTATATCCTCCTTTCATCACACTGTCCATTAGATTAAACTGCTCTTCGAAGTCCTTTGAAGTCCTGACACAATTACAATGTCATCGGCAAACCTCACAGTTTTTATTTCTTCGCCATGGACTTCAATTCCTACTCCAAATTTGTCTATTGTTTCCTTTACTGCTTGTTCAGTGTACAGATTAATAAACATTGGCGGTAGATTACAACCCTGTCTCACTCCCTTGTCAACCACTGCCCTCTTTTCATGCCCATCTGTTGTTACAACTGCCGTCTGGATTCTGTGCAAGTTGTAAATAGCATTTCGCTGCCTCCATCTTTCCCCTGCTACCTTCAGAATTTCAAAGAGGTATTCCAGTCAGCAATGTCAAAAGCTTTCTCTTAGTCTAAAAATGCTAGAAATGCCTTTCTTTAACCTAAGATAAGTCGTAGAATCAGTATTGCCTGAAGTGTTCATACACTTCTCACAAATCCAAATTGATCTTCCCCGCTATCGGCTTATACCAGTTTTTCCATTCTTTTGTAAAGATTTCTTGTGAATATTTTTCAATCATGACTTATTCCACTGATAGTTTGGTAATTTCCACACCTGTCAGCAACTGTTTTCTTTCGAATTGGAATTACTTTATTCTTCTTGAAATCGGAAGGTGTTTTGCCTGTCTCGTACATCTTGCAGACCAGATGGATGTGTTCTGTTATGGCTGGCTCTCCCAAAGCTATCAGTAGTTGTGATGGAATTTCGTCTACGTCCGAAGCCTTGTTACGAGTTAGGTCTTTCAGTGCTCTGTCAAATTTCCGCTCACAGTATCATATCTCCCATCTCATCTTCATCTATGTCCACTACCATTCGTATAAAATTGTCTTTAAGTTCGCCGTCCTTTGTATAGACCCTCTGTATACTCCTTCCAACTTTCAGCTTTCTCTCTTCTTTTAGGACTGGTTTTCCGTCTGAGCTCTTGATGTTCGTACAGCTGCCTCTATTTCGTCTCATGAACTCTTTAATTTTCTAGTTAAGTTTCTATAGGGAAATAAGAGTATGTTTTAATCCAATCATTTATGGCCTAGCCATTCCTGCTCAAACGTTTTGCGCTTTTTTACGGTTCCATTTTCAGTTGTTTGTACTCTCTTTTCCCTGCTTCATTCGCTGCGTTTTTATATTTTTACCTCTCATCATTTAAATTCGAAGATTTAAATTCACTATCTCTTGTGTATCCAAGGACTTCTGCTAGGCGTTGTCGTTTAACCTCTTTGATCCCCTGCTGCCTCCACTATTTCCTCTCTTAAAGCTATCCATTCGTCTTCTACCAACCGCTGCCTAATGCTACCTCTGAAACTATCAACAACCTCCGGTTCTTTCGACTTATCCTGGTCCCATCTTCTTAATTTCGTATCTTTTTGCAATTTCTTCATTTTAATCACAGTTCATAACCAATAAATTGAGCTTTTGGTCAACATCAGCCCCTGGAAATGTTTTACAAATTGAAATCTGGTCCTGAAAGCTCTGCCTTACCATTATGTAACCAATCTGAAACCTTCCTGCGTCTTCAGGCCTCTTCCACGTGTGTAACCTTCTTGTATAACTCACAAACCAAATGTTAGCTATGATTAAAGTATCCTAAATCCTAAAATTGTGGCCTAGCCGTTCGTACTTAACCGTGTTGCGCTTTCTTTTCCCCAGTCCACATTCACGTAATATTTTTCCTTCTCTTCGGTTTCCTTCAATCGAATTCCAGTCCCGCATCACAATTACATTTACGTCTATAATTTCTTTCATCCCATCATGCAATTCTTCAATATCTTCATCATACGCGGAACTACACTGAACATTAGATTATTGATACGTTCTCGACTGTCACTGGTAAATTCACTAATTCCAATTCCATAAAATTTACTTATGGAATACTTTTGAGGAAGAATTGTAAAAAAGTAAGGAGCCTGTTGGAGTTGTTTCGCCGAACTCGATCCCAAGAAGGTGTCGAAAAGTAAGTGTGTTTAACGTTTCTCCATAGAACTGTGAGTAGATAAATGAGAAGACAATAACAGTACTGAAGGAGTGTTCTTTTCATTTACTGAGCTTCATTAGTTTACTATAAATATTGCTGGAACACAGCTAACTAATTACAATCCTTTATTTTTGTTTTGACTAGATGCTAACTACCGACCTCACTAGACAATATTTTCTATGTTTGGTTCTTATTTTAATAGGGTTCGATGTCTGCAAAGTTAAGAGACATTATCTAGTTTTCTTGTTGAAAGAGTCACGCTCAGTGCTCAGGTTAACCTGAATTTGTAGCATGAATGTAACAACTTTTTCTTTGATGCGAGTCGATGCTATATGCCACTCTCCAGAGCGAGTGCTGGAGGGGACCTGTAGTGAGAGTCAGTAAGGTTGGCTGCATCACTGGGCATGTTGGCAGCGTTGTATAGTACAATTTTACAACCTCCAGCGATAACAGATACTATTTTACGTACAAACACACACACACACACACACAGAAATACATACATGTCTCGTTACAATATTGTAATGGACCACATTGGGAAAAAAAAAGAAAACGCGCAGACTTCGCGGTACACCTGACAGGCCTACAATGGTGGTTGTGAATCAATATCACACATTCACATAAGGCGAGTGCAATGGCTCTTCGTGTGCGACACGTGGTTTAACAGTTCCCCAAATTCGGCATTTCCATTTATACACTGCACTCTGTTGTGTTAACTGTACCTCGTCACTCCACACAGTATTGCCCACCGACTTGTCATAAATTTCTGTCTGTGCCAGAAATCGAGAAGCAAATTCATAGCTTTGGTGCGGATCAGGATGTATCAGTTGGTGCACCATGTGGCTAGGATAATTCTCGTGACACTGCATCAGCACTAGGACTACCCAGGACACTTGCTGCATGGACAGTTATAGCAACAGCAAACTTGCCAATAACTGCCCCACAGATACGACGCCTTGGTCTTCCAGGTACCCCACCAAGCTCACCCCTGTTTTCGAATCTCACTATAATCTTCTTTAAATCGTTTAACGACATCGGGTCTTTCAGTCGGCGATACCCTCTAAATTCCGCACTGTAGCTACTGCCATTCACATAAAACACTTTCACTAACAACGCCCAGTCTCTCTTCTCGATTAGTATACTGTTCACTCACTTCATGACTTGTCAAAAGGCTGTGTGGATGTCATACCGTCACCACCAGAACTGCACATGGTGGCCACAACCGGAACTGCTTTTTTCCAGCCTATATCGCTTACACATTAGCATATCTACCAAGGTTCGCTGCCATACAATAATTTCAGCCAATACTGGACCTCCGTGAGTAACTGTACTTTAATAATAACCACCCAGTACGTAAAACTGTGCAAGAATGTGACTACTTACATATCTGCCTGCGTGTGGGCTCTGTTGGTGTCTCGAGTGAAGACATCTTAACCTTTTACGGACTTCCAGCATGTTGGAATAATTGGAGGTCAGGAACTTCTGTTAGTCAGTACAACGAAAAAACAGCCAAAGTTGCAAATTTCACTTTTTTTTATTTACTCGATGACTAGTACCGGGCCAGGACTCATCTGCAAATCATCGTAACAGATGATCAAAATGGTATTTCAAAAAACACAGAAACTATGCCAAAAATATATATGTATTACGAAGTATAAGTGAACTCTTACAGCGCATTCATTCACATCAGCATACTGTCACATCTGAATACTCCACAAATCTGGATACTGCACTACTGGGCCAGCGGGCCAAATGGGTATTTACTATGAGGCCCCTTCAAACTCTGTTGATAGCGCTGTCTCTTACTAGGAAGGTCCATCTCCGTATCCTGAACATTTGAAGTTATTCGCGTCCCTTATGAACCCTACCAGACCTGGTAACAACACTACACACGAAAAACTATAATGCACTTGGGAGACCATTATCCCTGTCACAGCAGATTGCATTTCTGACCACCTGCGTACCCACTGATGGTGTGTAAGTGTACCAAGTTACCTTGATCATACTTTTAGGTGTTCCACCTTTTTGTTAGGTAGTGTATATAAACTATCTTACATACGAGTATAGCGCATGTAGTTGTAAGAGGCAACACTGTATGGACGGAGACATCGTTAGCAACTTGTTTAGAAATACAGAGTGCACG